>NC_060192.1:43753387-43770887 GCF_021184085.1 Oncorhynchus gorbuscha
TAAAGGATCATCTCTGAAAATGATCTCATCAGAGAGGTGGAGGAGGTGGAGGGGGAGTCCTTTAGTCACCTCAGGACAGATTGTAGAGAATGATTGACCAACAGACTTTATTTTCAACCCTTTGATGTCTGTGATGTACCAAGTGCTTTGATAAATATTGATGTTAAAAAAATCCATAGGAGTTGATTCACTTGATTCACTTCTTACTGCAGTATAAAACCATAGGAGCTGATTCACTTGATTCACTTCTTACTGCAGTATAAAACCATAGGAGCTGATTCACTTGATTCACTTCTTACTGCAGTATAAAACCATAGGAGCTGATTCACTTGATTCACTTCTAACTCCAGTACAGATTGATGTTAATTAAACCATAGGAGCTGATTCACTTCTAACTCCAGTACAGATTGATGTGAATTAAACCATAGGAGCTGATTCACTTCTAACTCCAGTACAGATTGATGTGAATTAAACCATAGGAGCTGATTCACTTCTAACTCCAGTACAGATTGATGTTAATTAAACCATAGGAGCTGATTCACTTCTAACTCCAGTACAGATTGATGTTAATTAAACCATAGGAGCTGATTCACTTCTCACTACAGTACAGATTGATGTTAATTAAACCATAGGAGCTGATTCAATTGATTCACTTCTCAGATAAACAGTATAAAAACATAGAGCTGATTCACTTCTAACTCCAGTACAGATTGATTTAATTAAACCATAGGAGCTGATTCACTTCTAACTCCAGTACAGATTGATGTTAATTAAACCATAGGAGCTGATTCACTTCTCACTACAGTACAGATTGATGTTAATTAAACCATAGGAGCTGATTCAATTGATTCACTTCTCACTGCAGTATAAAACCATAGGAGCTGATTCACTTCTAACTCCAGTACAGATTGATGTTAATTAAACCATAGGAGCTGATTCACTTCTAACTCCAGTACAGATTGATGTTAATTAAACCATAGGAGCTGATTCACTTCTCACTACAGTACAGATTGATGTTAATTAAACCATAGGAGCTGATTCAAACTTACAGATTGATGTTAATTAAACCATAGGAGCTGATTCACTTCTAACTCCAGTACAGATTGATGTTAATTAAACCATAGGAGCTGATTCACTTAATCCCTTCTGCTTTCTGCCCCACTCACTACAGTACAGATTGATGTTAATTAAACCATAGGAGCTGATTCACTTCTAACTCCAGCACAGTTGATGTTAATTAAACAGGAGCTGATTCACTTCTAACTCCAGTACAGATTGATGTTAATTAAACCATAGGAGCTGATTCACTTCTAACTCCAGTACAGATTGATGTTAATTAAACCATAGGAGCTGATTCACTTCTCACTACAGTACAGATTGATGTTAATTAAACCAACAGACTGATTCACTTCTCACTACAGTACAGATTGACCATAGGAGCTGATTCACTTCTAACTCCAGTACAGATTGATGTTAATTAAACCATAGGAGCTGATTCACTTGACTCACTTACAGATTGATGTTAATTAAACCATAGGAGCTGATTCACTTCTAACTCCAGTACAGATTGATGTTAATTAAACCATAGGAGCTGATTCACTTCTCACTACAGTACAGATTGATGTTAATTAAACCATAGGAGCTGATTCACTTCTCACTACAGTACAGATTGATGTTAATTAAACCATAGGAGCTGATTCACTTCTAACTCCAGTACAGATTGATGTTAATTAAACCATAGGAGCTGATTCACTTCTCACTACAGTACAGATTGATGTTAATTAAACCATAGGAGCTGATTCACTTCTAACTCCAGTACAGATTGATGTTAATTAAACCATAGGAGCTGATTCACTTCTAACTCCAGTACAGATTGATGTTAATTAAACCATAGGAGCTGATTCACTTCTCACTACAGTACAGATTGATGTTAATTAAACCATAGGAGCTGATTCACTTCTAACTCCAGTACAGATTGATGTTAATTAAACCATAGGAGCTGATTCACTTCTAACTCCAGTACAGATTGATGTTAATTAAACCATAGGAGCTGATTCACTTCTAACTCCAGTACAGATTGATGTTAATTAAACCATAGGAGCTGATTCACTTCTCACTACAGTACAGATTGATGTTAATTAAACCATAGGAGCTGATTCACTTCTAACTCCAGTACAGATTGATGTTAATTAAACCATAGGAGCTGATTCACTTCTAACTCCAGTACAGATTGATGTTAATTAAACCATAGGAGCTGATTCACTTCTAACTCCAGTACAGATTGATGTTAATTAAACCATAGGAGCTGATTCACTTAATCCCTTCTGCTTTCTGCCCCACTTACTGCAGAACAGATTGATGTTAATTAAACCATAGGAGCTGATTCACTTAACTCCAGTAACAGATTGATGTTAATTAAACCATAGGAGCTGATTCACTTCTAACTCCAGTACAGATTGATGTTAATTAAACCATTGGAGCTGATTCACTTCTAACTCCAGTACAGATTGATGTTAATTAAACCATAGGAGCTGATTCACTTCTCACTACAGTACAGATTGATGTTAATTAAACCATAGGAGCTGATTCACTCACTACTGTCATGTTTTGTCTTATATTGTCTTGTCATTTTGCTTTTCCTTCTGTTCGTTTTCCCCCTGCTGGTCTTTTTAGGTTTGTTCCCTTTTTTCTCTCTCTCTCCCTCCCTCTCTCTCTTCTCTCTATCGTTCCGTTCCTGCTCCCAGCTGTTCCTATTCCCCTAATCAATCATTTAGTCTTTCCACACCTGTTCCCTATCTTTTCCCCTGATTAGAGTCCCTATTTCTCCCCTTGTTTTCCGTTTCTGTCCTGTCGGATCCTTGTATATTGTTCACCGTGCTGTGTCTTTGTATCGCCCTGTCGTGTCGTGTTTCCCTCAGATGCTGCGTGGTGAGCAGGTGTCTGAGTCTGCTACGGTCAAGTGCCTTCCCGAGGCAACCTACAGTTTATGATCGAGTCTCCAGTCTGTTCTCGTCATTACGAGTGGAATTGTTTTTTATGCTTTATTTACCGCTCCGATTTGTCTAGGAGTATTGCTATTTCCTTAAACTGGATTAAAGACTCTGTTTTCGCCAAGTCGCTTTTGGGTCCTCATTCACCTGCATAACAACTACAGTACAGATTGATGTTAATTAAACCATAGGAGCTGATTCACTCACTCCAGTACAGATTGATGTTAATTAAACCATAGGAGCTGATTCACTCACTACAGTACAGATTGATGTTAATTAAACCATAGGAGCTGATTCACTTACTGCAGAACCATTGACCTATATTTGTTACTTACGATCTGGAAAGCGAGACATCCTCCCCCCAACATAAAGGAGGAGATTCTTCTGAATCAGATAACTCATTTCCAAGCAACCTTTGGGTTACTGGCCAAACGCTTCTACTCGCCAGGCTACCTGCCTATGGGCTGGAGAAGGAGATATTTCTGACTTCGAAAAGTACCAGTCCAAGTTATCTTGCCTTTCCAAAGTTTTCGTTTTTTAGAATCCCTGACTAACTTTCAGCTAAGAACTTTTTAAACTTCTCACTCTCTTAATGTTCACCAGCCTGCTTTTAGACCTGAACATCATTTCAGCTGCTATGTTATAGATGATAAGCTGCATAGATCATAAAAATCATTGTGCTGTCTTCATTTATAGAGGTTTGCAAGGCCTCCGTTACCCTCACATTCTCATTCAAAGGTTGACTGAAATAGGCCTGGATCAGTCTTCTTCTGCAAGTGGTTTGAAAATTATCTGTCAGACAGGACTCAATGTGTGATCTCTGATGGTGTTAAATCTAGTTTTCTGAATTTTGCAAAAGGTGTACCGCATGGGTTTGCACTGGGGACTGTTCACTTTAATATTGATATAAATAACATTTATCGATCTGTTAAAATGTATAAAATTAATCTGTATGCAAATCAAATCAAATTGTACAGGTCTTACTGTGAAATGCTTATTTACAAGACTTTAACTTCTTATGGCTGGGGGGCAGTATTGAGTAGCTTGGATGAATAAGTTGTCCAAAGTAAACGGCCTGCTCCTCAGTCTCAGTAACTAATATTTGCATATCATTATTAGTATTGGATAGGAAACACTCTGAAGTTTCTAAAACTGTTTGAATGATGTCTGTGAGTATAACAGAACTCATATGGCAGGTAAAAACCTGAGGAGAAATCAAAACAGGAAGTGAAAAATCTGAGTTTGGTATGTATTCAACACAGTTCCCGTTGGGCTTCCACTAGATGTAACCTGTCTATAGAAATTTGAATGAGGCTTCTACTGTGATTGATTCTGTACTTAGTTGGAAATGTTTCTTCGACCTGTAATATAACTTTTTGACGTTTTTGTCCGACGTAACACTGGCTGGGAAAATGGCTGTGTTTTTCTGTGGCTTGGTGGTGACCTAACATAATCGTTTGTGGTGCTTTCGCCGTAAAGCCTATTTGAAATCGGACACTGTGGTGGGATTAACAACAAGATTACCTTTAAAACGGTATAAGATACATGTATCTTTGAGGAATATTTGATTATGAGATTTCTGTTGTTTTGAATTTGGCGCCCTGCACTTTCACTGGCTGTTGTCATATCATCCTGTTAACGGGATTGCAGCCCAAAGAGGTTTTTTAACCAACAATGAAATAGAGTCACACCCTGATCTGAGTGGAAGACCGCCTTTAACACAGCTTGCGGGCAATACAAATACCTGCTGATGCCGTTCGGACTGACCAACGCTCCTGCTGTGTTCCAGGCCCTGGTAAACAATGTTCTCTGGGACATGTTGAACCGGTTCGTATTCGTCTACCTTGATGACATCGTCTACCTGTTTTCCCACTTGGCTCAAGAACATGTCCTCCATGTCAGACAAGTCCAACATTGTCTTCTGGAGAACCAGCTGTACGTCAAAGTGTAAAGATGAGAACTCCATCGCTCCACCATTTCCTTCCTGGGATACATCATAGCTGCAGGCAACATCCAGATGGATCCTCAAAAGGTGAGAGCGTTGGGTGATGGGCCGCAACCCAGAGTGCAGCTGCAACGCTTCCTAGGGTTTGCCAAATTCTACAGCTGGTTCATTCGTGGCTACAGCACCCGGGCTTCCTCCCTGTCAGCACTCACCTCTCCCAAGGTCCCGTTTAAGTGGTCTCCAGCTGCAGACCAGGCGTTCTTGGACCTCAAACTCAATTCACGACCGCCCCCATCCTAATCCATCCAGATCCGTCCCGGCTTGGTGGAGGGCAGCGCCTCGGATGTCAGAGTGGGTTCATCCCAAGACCAAAATCTGCATCCTTGTGCTTTCCTCTCTGATCGTCTCAACCCCACAGAATGGAATTACGATTGGGGTAATTGGTAACTTCTGGAGCCAGCAGCTCGTGTGGGTAAAGTACACTCGCCACACCATCCCTTGCTCAGTCACTGGTCTCTCACCTTTTGAGTGCTCCCTGGGATATCAACCCCCGCTCTTCCCGGAGCAAGGAAGAGGTCAGCATACGCCCAGATGCTCGTCAGCCGCTGTCACCGTACATGGAAGAGAGCTCTTCTCAAGACCACCTCCAGGTATCGATGACACCGGAACCCAGCTCCCCATTGTCGTCTCGGGCAGAAGGCAGAGGGTATGGCTGTCCGCTCGGGATCTGCCCCTCCGGGTAGAGTCCCGCAAACTGTCTCCCCCATCTCCAAGATCCTTAGTCTGTCTGCTGTTCATCTTCTGTTGCCCCGTACCCTCTGTATACATCCCACTTTTCATGTGTCTAGGATTAAACCTATGTCTCACAGCCCTTTGTCTCCTGTTTCCAGGCCCACCCCTCTCCCACGTTTCATCGACAGCCAACCGGTGAGGTGTCTCCTGAAGGTGCGGCCGCGGGGCAGGAGATCCAGTACCTGGTTGACTGGGAAGGTTATGGCCCAGAGGAGAAGTGCTGGGTACCCGCTAGGGATATCCTGGACCCAGGCCTCATCGCTGAGTTCTATCGCTGGCATCCTAGAGGGGTTGGAGGGGTACTGTCACACCCTGATCTGTTTCAATTGTCTTTGTGCCTGTCTCCACCCCCCTCCAGGTGTAGCCCATCTTCCCCATTATCCCCTGTGTATTTATACCTGTGTTCTCTGTTTGTCTGTTGCCAGTTTGCCGTGTCTTGTCAGGTCTCTCTCCCGCATTCCTGCCCTGACCCCGAGCCTGCCTGCCTGCCGTCCTGTA
The DNA here is from genome assembly GCF_021184085.1 of Oncorhynchus gorbuscha. NCBI lineage: Eukaryota > Metazoa > Chordata > Actinopteri > Salmoniformes > Salmonidae > Oncorhynchus > Oncorhynchus gorbuscha. The sequence goes on from NC_060192.1 coordinate 43,759,613, forward strand.
CCTCTGACCTGAACACGAACCTCTGCCTGCCCTCGACTTGCCCTTTGCCTGCCCCGTTTTTCTAATAAATCGTCTGAGAACTGTACTATGCATCTGGGTCATATCTTGAGTCGTGATAATCTAGGCAGGTTACCCTCGCTTTCTTGGGCATAGGGACTATTATGATCTGTTTGAAACATGTAGGTATTACAGACTCTGCATTGTTATGCCATTGCCCCAACTGTTGAGCAGGCTATGTTACAGCTACAATCTGACCTTGTTACCTGACAGAAAGCTCTGTTTGATTTAAAACTTGTACTTAAATGTGATCAAAACTAAATACATGTTATTCTCTAGTACTCGCAAGAATGTTTTGGATGGACTAAATATTTATTATTGGATGGTTCTTCCATTGATCGAGTCCCCACCTATAAATATCTAGGCATTTGGATTGACAAGGACTTCATATTTAAAAAAACATACAGATGAGTTAGTTAAAGAGCTAAGATTTAAAGTGGGTTTCCTGTTTTAGAAATAGATCTGGCCTCTCCCTGAAACAGCAGGAAGCAGATTGTACAGTCAACTTTCCTACCAGGTCTTGATTATGGTGACACCATTTACCAGAATGCATCAGCCACTACTCGTAAACCTTTGGATGCTATCTACCATATAGTGCCCTTCGCTTTATCACAGGTGACAGTTTTAATACTCACTACTGCATCCTGTATCAAAAGGCTGGTTGGTCCTCATTAAAGTCCTGTAGATCAATTAATTACTTCCTTTTTGTTTACAAAGCTTCCAATTTACTAAACTTCATTGTTAGTATAAAATAATGAGATACCAAACCCTTTCACAGGGTTGATTAGCTCTTTAGATTCCGCGGATCTCCACAGAATGAGTTGAATCTGCTTTTAGTTTTCATGCTCCACATTTTTGGAGTCACTTACAAAATTCATTGCATTTTGATTCCCTGGTGCCACTTGGGCATTTAAAAACTTTGATGATAAATTAGTTCACTGAGGTGTGCAATTGTTTTGATTGATTGATTTAGTAACTAGGTTCTAATGCTGTGATGTTCCAATGTAATGTACCTCTCATTTTTAAATATTTTGCTTTGCGGTCTTAGGGGAAACATTGAAATTAAACCATGGTCTCACTTGACATCGCCTGATTAAATACACTGATCAAAAATATAAATTCTATATAAATTCTCAACACACCCACCTGGTGGGGTAGAGTTGTAAAGACACCCACCTTGTGAGGTAGAGTTCTAAAGACACCCACCTTGTGAGGTAGTTCTAAAGACACCCACCTGGTGGGGTAGAGTTGTAAAGACACCCACCTTGTGAGGTAGAGTTCTCAAGACACCCACCTTGTGAGGTAGAGTTCTCAAGACACCCACCTTGTGAGGTAGAGTTGTAAAGACACCCACCTTGTGAGGTAGAATTCTAAACACACCCACCTTGTGAGGTAGAATTCTAAAGACACCCACCTTGTGGGGTAGAGTTCTCAAGACACCCACCTTGTGGGGTAGAGTTCTCAAGACACCCACCTTGTGGGGTAGAGGAAGAGTGGTGGAGCACTGTTGGAGGGGTCGGGCAGTACATGGATAGAGGCAGCACCAGGGATGGCCTTCTGCTGGGACACACAGGGTGCCACGGGTTAGAGTCAGGGGTTAAGGTCTGGGACGGTGTTCCACTGGTACACAGGATGCCACGGGTTAGGGTCAGGGGTTAAGGTCTGGGACGGTGTTCCACTGGTACACAGGGTGCCACGGGTTAGGGTCAGGGGTTAAGGTCTGGGACGGTGTTCCACTGGTACACAGGGTGCCACGGGTTAGGGTCAGGGGTTAAGGTCTGGGACGGTGTTCCACTGGTACACAGGGTGCCACGGGTTAGGGTCAGGGGTTAAGGTCTGGGACGGTGTTCCACTGGTACACAGGGTGCCACGGGTTAGGGTCAGGGGTTAAGGTCTGGGACGGTGTTCCACTGGTACACAGGGTGCCACGGGTTAGGGTCAGGGGTTAAGGTCTGGGACGGTGTTCCACTGGTACACAGGGTGCCACGGGTTAGGGTCAGGGGTTAAGGTCTGGGACGGTGTTCCACTGGTACACAGGGTGCCACGGGTTAGGGTCAGGGGTTAAGGTCTGGGACAGGTGGGGTTGGAGGCTTCTTTAATTGTACTGTGGTTATACCAGCATTCTAGATGTGTTCACTGACACAGTGGTCAGGCAGGTGGGGGTTAAGGTAGGTGTGTACGCTCTACCCAGAGAACAGCAGGCTGGAACGGTAGGACGGAGAGGGCATCTCTGTCTGTCCGGGAAGGGAATGGTTGGGGTGGGGTTAGGGTCAGGGACAGTGACATTAGGATCAGTAACTGGGTCAGGAATAGTAACTGTATGGAATATAGATCTTAAAGACTACCAACAGAATACAGATGATAAAATAGTCTGGAACAGTATCTCAATTTGAATCATCAACTAATACACTGCAAGTTCATTCCCAGATTTTATTTGACTCTGCGGAAACTCTGCCAATTAAACTTTCTGCTACTCCAAATTGTCTGTTGTGTTTTCAAATAAATATTGGAACTTACATGCACATGATGTGGGAATATCACCTGGTCACCTGATAGGGGACTGCCCCAGTGTGAACTCCTCCTGGTCACATGATGTGGGAATATCACCTGGTCACCTGATAGGGGACTGCCCCAGTGTGAAGTCCTCCTGGTCACATGATGTGGGAATATCACCTGGTCACCTGATAGGGGACTGCCCCTGTTCAGATGTGGGAATATCACCTGGTCACCTGATCCTGGTCACATGATGTGGGAATATCACCTGGTCACCTGATAGGGGACTGCCCCAGTGTGAAGTCCTCCTGGTCACATGATGTGGGAATATCACCTGGTCACCTGATAGGGGACTGCCCCAGTGTGAAGTGTGAAGACCTCCTGGTCACATGATGTGGGACTGGCACCTGGTCACATGATGTGGGACTGGCACCTGGTCACGGGTTGCCAGGTCTGTGTCCAGCGTGAAGACCTCCTGGTCACATGATGTGGGACTGGCACCTGGTCACATGATGTGGGACTGGCACCTGGTCACATGATGTGGGACTGGCACTTGGTCACAGGTTGCCAGGTCTGTGTCCAGTGTGAAGACCTCCTGGTCACAGGTTGCCAGGTCTGTGTCCAGTGTGAAGACCTCCTGGTCACAGGTTGCCAGGTCTGTGTTCACTTGGTCACAGGTTGCCAGGTCTGTGTCCAGTGTGAAGACAGTTCCCTGTGTTCAAAGTTCCCCAGTTCCACAGTTCCACAGTGGTTGTCTGGACTGACTGGCGTCAAAAATAATGTTGGTGCCGAGATGGAAACCTCCACATAAAGCTCAGTATAACTCAATGGCACTTCCTTGACGTCCTTTCACTAGAGATCTCCACAGCTTGGTGAACGGCGCCAAGGAGACGACATTAGATACTCTTTATATAGCAGTCAAAAAGGTCAACAGCTTATTAAGAGTTAACGTAACGCAATCATGTTTGAAGTCCTTAATAGTATTTTGTATATCTGTATCGTATGTCGATGTGGATTCTTTCCATGTGTGCCAAACTAAAGACTAGTTATCCATGATGTTTTGTTCTGTGCATAGACAACAACGTTCCTGACCCTAACAGAGGGTTAGGGTCAGGAATGGGGTAAGGGTCAGGGGGTTAGGGTCAGGGGGTTAGGTTCAGGGGTTAGGGTCAGGGGGTTAGGGTCAGGGGGTTAGGTTCAGGGGTTAGGGTCAGAATGGGTGGGTTGTCAGGGGGTAATGTCAGAGGTTAGGTCCAGGGGTTAGGGTCAGGAATGGGGGTTAGGGTCAGGGGTTAGGGTCAGGGGTTAGGTTCAGGGGTTAGGGTCAGGGGTTAGGGTCAGGGGTTTTGGGATGGGGTTAAGTTCAGGGGGTTAAGGTCAGGAACGGTGGGTTAGGGTAAGGGGGTCTAAGGTCAGGGGTTAGGGTCAGGAATGGGGTGGGGTTCAGGGGGTAGGGTCAGAGATGGTTAGGTCCAGGGGTGGGGTCAGAACGGTTGGCCGGGGGTTAGGGTCAGGGGTTGGGGTCAGGGGTTAGGACGGTTGGGGTGGGGTTGGGGTGGGGTTAGGGTCAGGGACTGTTTGGGATGGGGTTAGGGTAAGGGGCGGTTGGGGTGGGGTTAAGGTCAGGAACGGTTGGCGTGGGGTTAGGGTAAGGGACGGTTGGGGTGGGGTCAGCAACGGTTGGCGTGGGGTTAGGGATGGTTGGCGTGGGGTTAGGGACGGTTGGTGTGGGGTTAGGGACGGTTGGTGTGGGGTTAGGGACGGTTGGTGTGGGGTTAGGGACGGTTGGTGTGGGGTTAGGGATGGTTGGCGTGGGGTTAGGGACGGTCGGCGTGGGGCTAGGGACGGTTGGTGTGGGGTTAGGGATGGTTGGCGTGGGGCTAGGTTCAGGGACTGTTTGGGGTGGGGTCTTGCAGTAAAACAGACACTAATCAGCTCTTACTTAAAGCCCAACCATGTCTTCTGAGTGCTGTGGAGTACAAAGACAAGAGAGCACATGTCTTAACAGAGAGAAGGAAAGAGAGAGTTAGAGAGCGAGAGTTAGAGAGCGAGAGTTAGAGAGCGAGAGTTAGAGAGAGAGAGGTGGAGAGAGAGAGATTGTTGCAACACTGTACACAGACAATAATATAACATTTGAAATGTCCATATTCTTTAAAAACGTTTGTGTGTGTAATTTTCACTAAATGTTTCCCTTGTTTATTTCCCTTTTGTTTATTGTCTATTCCATTTGCTTTGGTATTGTAAACACCTGTTTCCCATGCCAATAAATCCCTTTGAATTGACAGAAAGAAAGAGAGAGAGAGCTAGAGAGAGAGAGAGAGAGAGAGAGAGAGAGAGAGAGAGAGAGGCAGAGAACAGAGAGAGAGACAGAGAGATGGAGAGGAGAGACAGAGAGACAGAAGAGAGAGAGATGGAGAGAGAGACAGAAGAGAGAGAGAGAAGATTGAGAGAGACAGAAGAGAGAGAGAAGATTGAGAGAGACAGAGAGAGAGAGAGAGAGAGAGAGAGACAGAGAGAGAGAGAGAGAGAGAAGAGAGAGAGAGACAGAGAGATGGAGAGAGAGCGAGGGACAGAAGAGAGAGAGAGAGACAGAAGAGAGAGAGAAGAGGACAGATTGAGAGACAGAGAGATGGAGAGGAGAGACAGAACAGAGAGAGAGAGAGAAAGAGAGACAGAGAGATGGAGAGGAGAGACAGAACAGAGAGATGGAGAGGAGAGACAGAGAGACAGAAGAGAGAGAGAGAGACAGAGAGAGAGAGGGGTAGAGAGAAGACAGAGAGATGGAGAGGAGAGACAGAACAGAGAGAGAGAGAGAGAGAGAGAGAGGGACAGAGAGAAGACTGAGAGTACAGGTCTTCACAGAACATAGAAGACAGAGAGAGAGAAAGAGAGAGAAGAGAGAGAGAGAGAGAGAGAGAGAGAGAGAGAGAGAGAGAGAGAGACAGAGAGAGAGAGAGAGAGAGAGAGAGAGAGAGAGAGAGAGAGAGAGAGAGAGAGAGAGAGAGAGAGAGAGAGACAGAGAGAGAGAGAAGACTGAAAGAGTACAGGTCTTTGCAGAACATAGAAGACAGATGAAAGGGACAAAGAGGTAGTGAGAACAACACACTGGATCAACTGTATGTTGGTTACCTGCCAAGTAGCAACATTCAATCAAACTCTGTATTTAACAAGTTTACCAACGTTTTAGTTTTTATCACTCAACTTTTTTAATCAGAAAATAAAACTCTTAATTAAGGAACCACCCTTTTTTTACATACCCAAATCTAACTGCCTGTAGCTCAGGACCTGAAGCAAGGATATGCATATTCTTGGCTACATTTGAAAGGAAACACTTTGAAGTTTGTGGAAATGTGAAAGAAATGTAGGAGAATAAAACACATTAGATCTGGTAAAATATAGTACAAAGAAAAAACCAACCATTCTTTTGTAATTTTTTTTGTACCATTGTCTTTGAAATGCAAGAGAAAGGCCATAATTAATGTATTAATCCATCCCTGGGTGCAGTATACATTCTGACCACTAGATGTGCAACATGTTAGACTGATCCAATGAACTATTGCATTTCTGTTCAAAGTTTTGTATCAAGACTGCCCAAATATGCCCAATTTGTTTATTAATAACTTTGTATGTAAAAAAATTGTACACTCTCCTCAAACAATAGCATGGTATTATTTCACTGTAATAGCTACTGTACATTGGACAGTGCAGTTAGATTAACAAGAATTTAAGCTTTCTGCCAATATCAGATATGTCTATGTCCTGGGAAAGGTTCTTCTTACTTACAACCTCATGCTAATCGCATTAGCTACATTAGCTCAACCGTCCCGTGGAAGGGACAACGATAATCTGGACATCCAGATACATCCACCAGGCAAAACTAAGTAACATGTTGCCTGCTCGTTGCAGTCGCTGTCCTCATATAAAGGAGAATGAGCGCCTTATGGTGAGGACAGCCGTGCTGCAGCCCAGCTTCAGATGCAATCATTAGGCAAGGGAAATGTAAGTGTAGGAAAGGATGAAACAGCGTCTGTACCACCAGTAAGTACAGATAGTAGTATAAAACCTCACGCAGCCAGACAAGTTTCTCAAGGCTTCTGGAAAGAAATGCTGTCGGGATTGTCAACCGGGGTCACTCATTCAGCCGATAGAAACCTTTAACCAGAGCCTGAGTCTCCTCAGGTCTCTCCTCCACCCGTTAAGGAGTCTGAACCACTGAAGCCTCTCACCGTTAGACCGGACTAATTGAAAACCCTAGTCATTGGTGACTACATTACCTACAATATCATCCAGCCATGACACATTGTTTACCAGGGGCCAGGGCTACCAACGTAAACTCAAATCTGAAGACGGTGCTGGCTGAGGCTCAAACTAGGTTTGGCAAATCTAAACATGCGTTTTCCTTAGAAATCTTGTTGGAATAAAGAACTCCTCTATTCCGGTCATTAATGAAAACATATTGTGATAACACCTCACATCTCAAAATGGGACCGCTTAATGTTAGATCCCTCACCTCCAATGACAAGGAACTAATCACTGATCATAAACTTAATGTGATTGGCCTGACTAAAACGTAGCCTGATGAATTTTACTGTGCTAAATGAGAACTCTGAGAGCAGAGAACTCTAAATGAGAACTCTGAGAGCAGAGAACTCTAAATGAGAACTCTGAGAGCAGAGAACTCTAAATGAGAACTCTGAGAGCAGAGAACTCTAAATGAGAACTCTGAGAGCAGAGAACTCTAAATGAGAACTCTGAGAGCAGAGAACTCTAAATGAGAACTCTGAGAGCAGAGAACTCTAAATGAGAACTCTGAGAGCAGAGAACTCTAAATGAGAACTCTGAGAGCAGAGAACTCTAAATGAGAACTCTGAGAGCAGAGAACTCTAAATGAGAACTCTGAGAGCAGAGAACTCTAAATGAGAACTCTGAGAGCAGAGAACTCTAAATGAGAACTCTGAGAGCAGAGAACTCTAAATGAGAACTCTGAGAGCAGAGAACTCTAAATGAGAACTCTGAGAGCAGAGAACTCTAAATGAGAACTCTGAGAGCAGAGAACTCTAAATGAGAACTCTGAGAGCAGAGAACTCTAAATGAGAACTCTGAGAGCAGAGAACTCTAAATGAGAACTCTGAGAGCAGAGAACTCTAAATGAGAACTCTGAGAGCAGAGAACTCTAAATGAGAACTCTGCTCCTGGCTACACTAGTGACCATATCTAACATACATTTGACGCAACAAATTTATTTACACATATTTTTATTTTTATTTTTAGGTTAAAAGTCATGAAATCTATGCAGCTCAACTCCGTCCTATTTGTAGCTACTGGTTAAAGGCCTCCTGGGCCATATACAGCATTCCTCATTACATTCCCTGAATTCCTATTGGCCCTTGTAGTCATGGAAGATATTTAAAAAATTGGTGACTTCAATATTCACATGAAGAAGTCCACAGAACCACTCCAAAAGTCTTTCGGAGCCGTCATCGACTAAGTGGACTTTGTCCAACATGTCTCAGGACCTACTCACTGCCAGAGTCATAACCTGGATCAAGTTTTTCCACCATAGTTTGCAAATAAATTCATTAAAAATCCTACAATGTGATTTTCTGGATTTCTTTTGTCAAATTTTGTCTGTCATAAGTGTACCTATGATGAAAATTACAGGCCTCTCTCATCTTTTTAAGTGGGAGAACTTGCACAATTGGTGGCTGACTAAATACTTTTTGCCCCACTGTATATATATATATATAAAAGAGAGAGCGATATACAAATATATATATAAAGAGAGAGCGAGAGCGATATATATACAGAGAGAGAGAGAGCAATATAGATATATATATATATATAGAGAGAGAGAGAGCAATATAGATATATATATATAGAGAGAGAGAGAGAGAGAGCGATATAGATATATAGATATATAGAGAGAGAGCGATATAGATATATAGATATATAGAGAGAGAGCGATATATATATATATATATATAGAGAGAGAGAGAGAGAGCGATATAGATATATAGATATATAGAGAGAGAGCGATATAGATATATATTTATATAGAGAGAGAGCGATATAGATATATATTTATATAGAGAGAGAGTGATATAGATATATAGATATAGAGAGAGAGTGATATAGATATAGATATATATATAAGAGAGAGAGCGATATAGATATAGATATAAAGAGAGAGAGAGTGATATAGATATAGATATATAGAGAGAGAGTGATATAGATATATAGATATATAAAGAGAGAGCGATATAGATATATATATAAAGAGAGAGAGAGTGATATAGATATATATATATAGAGAGTGATATAGATATAGATATATAGAGAGAGAGCGATATAGATATATATATAAAGAGAGAGAGAGATATAGATATATATATATAGAGAGAGAGTGATATATATATATATATATATAGAGAGAGAGTAGATATAGATATATATATATAGAGAGAGAGAGCGATATATATATATATATATATATATATAGAGAGCGATATAGATATATATATATAGAGAGAGAGAGCGATATAGATATATATATATATATATATATAAAGAGAGAGCGATATGGATATATCTATATAGAGAGAGAGTATATATATATATATATATATATATATAGAGAGAGAGATAGATATATATATATATAGAGAGCGATATAGATATATATATATATATATAGAGAGAGAGCGATATAGATATATATATATATATATATATATAGAGAGAGAGCAATATAGATATATATATAAAGAGAGAGAGAGTGATATAGATATATATATATATAGAGAGTGGTAGAGATATAGATATATAGAGAGAGAGTGATATAGATATATATATAGAGAGAGAGTGATATGGATATATATATATAGAGAGAGAGAGTGGTAGAGATATAGATATATAGAGAGAGAGTGATATAGATATATATATATAGAGAGAGAGAGTGATAACAATAATCCCACATTTCTTTTTGATACTGTCGCAAAGCTCACTAAAAAGCAGCATTCCCCAAGAGAGGATGGCTTTCACTTCAGCAGTGATGAATTCATGAACTTCTTCGACAACGAAAAGATCATGAACTTTAGAAAACAAATTACGGACTGTTCTTTGAATATGCATATTGTCCCGAGTCTGAACAGAACGGCCAAGACCTTGGAACAATGGAGACTGTATGGGCTGACGTTGGAGATGAGAAGTAGGTACGGGGAGTTGACATTTAATATGGAACAGACAAGCAACAAAACAGGAACAGCGTCAGCACACGGGGAAACATATGAAAACCAATGCTGCAGTCGGGAATAGAACTGGGAACCAGACAGATATAGGGAGGTAATGATAGAGGGGATGGAGTCCCGGTGAGTCCAATAATCGCCGATGCGCGTGACGGGGAAAGGCAGGAGTGCATACTGATTGTGGCAGGAGTACATAATGCTGGGGGGCCTGGGGGCATGGGGGCCTGGGGGCTTAGGGGCCTGGGGGCCTGGGGGCCTGGGGGCTTGGGGGCCTGGGGGCCTGGGGGCCTGGGGGCTTGGGGGCCTGGGGGCCTGGGGGCCTGGGGGCTTGGGGGCCTGGGGCCCTGGGATCTTCGTGGGCTATACTCAGCATTGTCTCAGGGTAGTTATTCGGTGGTATGCTGATAACCCCTTGGTGGCGTTGGAAAAGTGGGTGGGCTTATATCCTGCCTGGTGGGCTTATATCCTGCCTGGTGGGTTTATATCTTGCCTGGTGGGTTTATATCCTGCCTGGTGGGCTTATATCCTGCCTGGTGGGTTTATATCCTGCCTGGTGGGTTTATATCTTGCCTGGTGGGTTTATATCCTGCCTGGTGGGTTTATCTCCTGCCTGGTGGGCTTATATCCTGCCTGGTGGGCTTATCTCCTGCCTGGTGGGTTTATATCCTGCCTGGTGGGCTTATCTCCTGCCTGGTGGGCTTATCTCCTGCCTGGTGGGCTTATCTCCTGCCTGATGGGCTTATATCCTGCCTGGTGGGCTTATATCCTGCCTGGTTGGCCCTCTGCAGGGGCATCTGCCTGGTTGGCCCTCTGCAGGGGTATCTGCCTGGTTGGCCCTCTGCAGGGGTATCTGTCTGGTTGGCCCTCTGCAGGGGTATCTGCCTGGTTGGCCCTCTGCAGGGGTATCTGCCTGGTTGGCCCTCTGCAGGGGTATCTGCCTGGTTGGCCCTCTGCAGGGGTATCTGCCTGGTTTGCCCTCTGCAGGGGTATCTGCCTGGTTGGCCCTCTGCAGGGGTATCTGCCTGGTTGGCCCTCTGCAGGGGTATCTTTGTACGGCGCCACAGTGTCCCCCGACCCCCCCGACGATCTATCTCAGTCCTCAGTGTCTATGTCTAAATGTCGGGGTCTAGAATCAGTCTGTCCAGTCTGGTGTACTTTCTCCTGTCTTACTTGGTGTCCTGTTGACATTATGTCTTCTCCCCCTCTGTTCTGTTGATATTACCCTCTCCTCTCCTCTCCTCTCCTCTCCCCTCCTCCCCCTCTCCTCCTCTCCTCTCCTCTCCTCTCCTCCTCTCCTCTACCCTCCCCTCCCCTCCCCTCCCCTCTTCTCTCCCCTCTCCTCCCCTCTCCTCCCCTCTCCTCTCCTCTCCTCTCCCCTCCCTCCCCTCCCTCCCCTCCCCTCTCCCCTCCCCTCTCCTCTCCCTCCCCCTCCTCTCCTCTCCTCTCCCCTCCCCTCTTCTCTCCTCTCCCTCTCCTCTCCT
>NC_060192.1:43775887-43835340 GCF_021184085.1 Oncorhynchus gorbuscha
CATTATATAATGGCAATACATCTATCAGCTCCATACCCATTATATAGAGTTAATACATCTATCAGCTCCATACCCATTATATAGAGTTATTAATACATCTATCAGCTCCATACCCATTATATAGAGAAAATACATCTATCAGCTCCATACCCATTATAGAGAGGTAATACATCGATCAGCTCCATACCCATTATATAGAGTTAATACATCTATCAGCTCCCATTATATAATGGAAATACATCGATCAGCTCCATACCCATTATATAGAGGCAATGCATCTATCAGCTCCATACCCATTATATAGTTAATACATCTATCAGCTCCATACCCATTATATAGTGGTAATACATCGATCAGCTCCATACCCATTATATAGAGGTAATACATCGATCAGCTCCATACCCATTATATAGAGTTAATACATCTATCAGCTCCAGACCCATTATATAGAGGTATTAATACATCTATCAGCTCCATACCCATTATATAGAGGCAATACATCTATCAGCTCCATACCCATTATATAGTGGTAATACATCTATCAGCTCCATACCCATTATATAGAGGAAATACATCTATCAGCTCCATACCCATTATATAGAGTTAATACATCTATCAGCTCCATACCCATTATATAGAGTTATTAATACATCTATCAGCTCCATACCCATTATATAGAGTTAATACATCTATCAGCTCCATACCCATTATATAATGGTAATACATCTATCAGCTCCATACCCATTATATAGAGTTATTAATACATCTATCAGCTCCATACCCATTATATAGAGTTAATACATCTATCAGCTCCATACCCATTATATAGAGTTAATACATCTATCAGCTCCATACCCATTATATAGAGTTAATACATCTATCAGCTCCATACCCATTATATAGAGTTATTAATACATCTATCAGCTCCATACCCATTATATAGAGTTAATACATCTATCAGCTCCATACCCATTATATAGAGGCAATACATCTATCAGCTCCATACCCATTATATAGTGGTAATACATCTATCAGCTCCATACCCATTATATAGAGTTATTAATACATCTATCAGCTCCATACCCATTATATAGAGTTATTAATACATCTATCAGCTCCATACCCATTATATAGAGTTAATACATCTATCAGCTCCATACCCATTATATAGAGTTAAATACATCTATCAGCTCCATACCCATTATATAGAGTTAATACATTTATCAGCTCCATACCCATTATATAGAGTTAAAATACATCTATCAGCTCCATACCCATTATATAGAGTTATTAATACATCTGTCAGCTCCATACCCATTATATAGAGTTAATACATCTATCAGCTCCATACCCATTATATAGATGGTAATACATCTATCAGCTCCATACCCATTAAGGGGACATGAACCTGTTATTAGACCACATCTATCAGCTCCATACCCATTATATAGATATTAATACATCTATCAGCTCCATACCCATTATATAGAGTTATTAATACATTTATCAGCTCCATACCCATTATATAGAGTTAATACATCTATCAGCTCCATACCCATTATATAGTGGTAATACATCTATCAGCTCCATACCCAGAGGGAAATAGAGAAAATGGACATTTATCAGCTCCATAAACAACTGGATGGGTTTTGAGAGGATCTGACCTCCATTTCCATTAAATCCTGAGTTATTAAAGGGCATCTGATCTGACCTGACCTACCCATAAATATAGACAGTGATAAAGGGCCATCTGATCAGACCTGTTACATAAATACCAGACAGAGATAAAGGGCCCTGATCTGATCTGATCTGTACATAAATACCAGACAGAGATAAAGGGCCCTGATCTGACCTGTTACATAAATACCAGACAGAGACAAAGGGCCCTGATCTGATCTGATCTGATCTGTTACATAAATACCAGACAGAGATAAAGGGCCCTGATCTGACCTGACCTGTTACATAAATACCAGACAGAGATAAAGGGCCCTGATCTGATCTGTTACATAAATACCAGACAGAGACAAGGGAAAGGAATGACCTGTTACATAAATAGCAGACAGAGATAAAGGGCCCTGATCTGATCTGTTACATAAATACCAGACGGAGATAAAGGGCCCTGATCTGATCTTGTCAGGACCCGGTTACGAACCCAGGTCTCTGGAGTGAGAAACAGTCACTTAACCAACTGAGCCACGAATAGTCGGCAGAACCCAGAAGATGAGGCAGACACAGCAGTACTTGAGACGGTGTATTTAATGAAGTAAAAAGTGAAGTTCTTCAGGAAAACATGTAACTCCACAACTTCAAAAGGATTTCCACAAGAACAAATGTAATCCTCCAAGACAAAAAGGTAAATCCACAAGGTGGAAGGTAAAGCACAAAAAGCCTCAAAAGATACTCAAAAACAAACAAACAAGAACAAAAAACAGAATTCCACAAGAGAGTCCACCGGGATCAACAAGAGTTCACAGAGTACTAGGGCTGGGTGCTAACATACAAACACAGAGCAAAGAACAGAGGAAAACAAAGGGTTTAAATACAATCAGGGGAAATGAGGCACAGGTGCAAATAATAATGGGGATCAAGGGAAAACAAAAGGTCAAAAGGCACAATGGGGGCATCTAGTGACCAAAAACCGGAACAACCCTGGCCAAATCCTGACAGATCTGATCTGTTACATAAATACTAGACAGAGACAAAGGGCCCTGATCTGACCTGTTACATAAATACTAGACAGAGATAAAGGGCCCTGATCTGACCTGTTACATAAATACTAGACAGAGACAAAGGGCCCTGATCTGACCAATTACATAAATACCAGACAGAGACAAAGGGCCCTGATCTGATCTGATCTGTTACATAAATACCAGACAGAGATAAAGGGCCCTGATCTGACCTGTTACATAAATACCAGACAGAGACAAAGGGCCCTGATCTGATCTGACCTGTTACATAAATACCAGACAGAGATAAAGGGCCCTGATCTGATCTGTACATAAATACCAGACAGAGACAAAGGGCCCTGATCTGACCTGTTACATGAATACAGACAGAGATAAAGGGCCCTGTTCTGACCTGTTACATAAATACCAGACAGAGACAAAGGGCCCTGATCTGATATGTTACATAAATACTAGACAGAGATGAAGGGCCCTGATCTGATCTCTACATACATACCAGACAGAGACAAAGGGCCCTGATCTGATCTGACCTGTTACATAAATACCAGACAGAGATAAAGGGCCCTGATCTGATCTGACATACATACCAGTTACATAAATACCAGACAGAGATAAAGGGCCCTGATCTGACCTGTTACATAAATACCAGACAGAGATAAAGGGCCCTGATCTGACCTGTTACATAAATACCAGACAGAGATAAAGGGCCCTGATCTGACCTGTTACATAAATACCAGACAGAGACAAAGGGCCCTGATCTGACCTGTTACATAAATACCAGACAGAGACAAAGGGCCCTGATCTGACCTGTTACATAAATACCAGACAGAGACAAAGGGCCCTGATCTGACCTGTTACATAAATACCAGACAGAGACAAAGGGCCCTGATCTGACCTGTTACATAAATACCAGACAGAGACAAAGGGCCCTGATCTGATCTCTACATACATACTAGACAGAGATGAAGGGCCCTGATCTGATCTCTACATACATACTAGACAGAGATGAAGGGCCCTGATCTGACCTGTTACATAAATACTAGACAGAGATAAAGGGCCCTGATCTGATCTGTTACATAAATACAAGACAGAGACAAAGGGCCCTGTGTGTATTTTCTCAACCTACAACAGGACCACAATGAGAACCTACTCAGGCCTCCTATTGTCTTCTCACAACTCACTGGTGCAGCTCACACACACACACACACACACACACACACACACACACACACACACACACACACACACACACACACACACACACACACACACCCTACCTTGATGTATCCTCTACTGGCCAGTGTGTTCATCAGTAGGTGGCTCCAAGAGTCTTCTACCAGCAGGTCTGACAGAAACCTCAGAGGAGCTGCATTTACCTCCTGAAGACTGACGCACACACACACACACACACACACACACACACACACACACACACACACACACACACACACACACACACACACACACACACACACACACACACACACACACACACACACACACACACACACACACACACACACACACACACACACATAAAAAACACGCACACACACGCACACACTTTAATAAACATAGATTTACATACAGTAAACACACAGATTTTACACTCAACATCCAATAGCTATCCAGCAGACATGATCTCACCCAATCACGTAGAGGTCTGTGGCAGGCTGGGCGTCCAGCTGCAGCAAGGAAGTGACATCACCAGGAGGCTCTGCTGTCGCCACATTCCATGTGACCATGTGCAGCCTGTCAGAAACAAGCAGAAAGTAGAAAGAGAAATATCAACAAACTGTTTATTTCCAGCTTTAGAACGTAGCCATAGAACCCATCCTTAGCACCCAGCCTTAGAACCCAGCTTTAGAACACAGCCTTAGAAACCATCCTTAGAACCCAGCCTTAGAACCCAACCTTAGATCCCAGCCTTAGAACGCAGCTTTAGAATGCAGCCTTAGACCCAGCTTTAGAACCCAGCTTTAGAACCCAGTCTTGAGACTTAGGACCAGGGGTACTGGGCAGAGTCCCAACAGGCCTGAAAATAACCCTGTGTGTATCTCCTTCTTTCTGGGTGTTTGTACGTGGGCGTGCACCTGAAGGTGTCTCGGGGGCGTCCACAGAGCTGAAAGGCTTCGTCCAGAGTGCGGGACAGTTCCTCGTTAGCCTCATCATCAGAGCTCAGGTCCTCTACACAGGTCAGCAGCTGGGACAGGCGCTGTCGGAGCAGCAGTCTACCCTTTGACCCTTGGGACGCCGTGCTGGAGGTGCTGTCGGACCTCACACGACTCCCGACCCCCGACCCAACGCCTTCAGACACACACAGTGCATCCATCGCCATTTTCATTGACACTGACATAGCCAGTTCTGACTGTAAGTGTGTTTGTCTCTCTGAGTGATAGCAGGGCAGAGAGAGATCGGTTGGTGAGATGGAGAGATACTGTCTGAAGAACAAGAGAAAGAAGGGAAGAGAAACGTCCTCTGGGATAATAATCAGCTCTGATAAACTATTCAGATTCTGTCCTCTTCTCTGACTGATGGTCCTTACTGAGGTCTGCAGCTTTTAGACCGTCAGCTTCCTGTTAAACCAACGGCGCAGCTACTCAGAGCAGTGGCTCCTCTCTCTTTCATCAGGTCCTCTTTGTATCGTTCACAAACAACAGACCTCCCATAGAACCCAGTCTGTGATTCGTTTGCTTCTTGTTGATTGACTTGCTAGTGGATTCCTCCTGCTAGCAGCAAACTGTCAGTCTCAGTTGGAGGTTTTAATCTTCTGAGATGATCTAATCTTGGTTGTTTTCCAGTAGATCCAGTAGATCCAGGAGATCCTCCCTCAGAAGAGGCCCAGAATTAACTGTACAGTCCGCTGCCTTTATGTCCTGTCCTCTGTGCGTCCTGTCCTCTTTGTGTCTTGTCCTCTGTGTGTGCTATCCTCCGTGTCTGTGTGAGTGTGGTTTGCTGGCCCGAGTGACTGGACGACTCACTGAGAGCGACAAAGTTTTGGTGACGCAGGCGAACGAGTGATGGAGAGAAAGTGTGAGATTAGGACAATAATCTGGAGCAGGGGAGAGCCACGTGAAAAGGTGTGTGTGTGTGTGTAATCCACCATCACAGAGGGTATTGTTTCATGACTAGAGTGACGTCACACCCTGTAAGAGTTTTAATATTAATGCTTCACTCTACTCATTAACACTAACAACTGTTACTACTATGGACCGAGAGAGAGAGAGAGAGAGAGAGAGAGAGAGAGAGAGAGAGAGAGAGAGAGAGAGAGCGAGAGACAGAGAGATAGACAGAGATAGACAGAGAGAGAGAGAGAGACAGAGAGACAGAGAGACACAAACAACAAGTGTGCGGTTAAAATTGGCAAAAAACACACACATTTCTTCACACAGGATTGTGGGGTTAGACAGGGATGCAGCTTAAGCCCCACCCTCTTCAACATATATATCAACGAATTGGCGCGGGCACTAGAAAAGTCCGCAGCACCCGGCCTCTCCCTGCTAGAATCCAAAGTCAAATGTCTGCTGTTTGCTGATGATCTGGTGCTTCTGTCACCAACCAAGGAGGGCCTACAGCAGCACCTAGATCTTATGCACAGATTCTGTCAGACCTGGGCCCTGACAGTAAATCTCAGTAAGACCAAAATAATGGTGTTCCAAAAAAGGTCCATTCACCAGGACCAAAAATACAAATTCCATCTAGACACTGACCTCGAGCACACAAAAAACTATACATACCTTGGCATAAACATCAGCGCCACAGGTAACTTCCACAAAGCTGTGAACGATCTGAGAGACAAGGCAAGAAGGGCATTCTATGCCATCAAAAAAAACATACATTTCAACATACCAATTAGGATCTGGCAAAAAATACTTGAATCAGTCATAGAGCCCATTGCCCTTTATGGTTGTGAGGTCTGGGGTCCGCTCACCAACCAAGACTTCACAAAATGGGACAAACACCAAATTGAGACTCTGCACGCAGAATTCTGCAAAAATATCCTCCGTGTACAATGTAGAACACCAAATAATGCATGCAGAGCAGAATTAGGCCGATACCCACTAATTATCAAAATCCAGAAAAGAGCCGTTAAATTCTACAACCACCTAAAAGGAAGCGATTCCCAAACCTTCCATAACAAAGCCATCACCTACAGAGAGATGAACCTGGAGAAGAGTCCCCTAAGCAAGCTGGTCCTGGGGCTCTGTTCACAAACACAAACACACCCTACAGAGCCCCAGGACAACAGCACAATTAGACCCAACCAAATCATGAGAAAACAAAAAGATAATTACTTAACACATTGGAAAGAATTAAGAAAAAAACAGAGCAAACTAGAATGCTATTTGGCCCTACACAGAGAGGACACAGCGGCAGAATACCTGACCACTGTGACTGACCCAAAATGAAGGAAAGCTTTGACTATGTACAGACTCAGTGAGCATGGCCTTGCTATTGAGAAAGGCCGCCGTAGGCAGACATGGCTCTCAAGAGAAGACAGGCTATGTGCTCACTGCCCACAAAATGAGGTGGAAACTGAGCTGCACTTCCTAACCTCCTGCCCAATGTATGACCATATCAGAGAGACATATTCCCTCAGATTACACAGATCCACAAAGAATTTGAAAACAAATCCAATTTTGAAAAACTCCCATATCTACTGGGTGAAACTCCACAGTGTTCCATCACAGCAGCAAGATTTGTGACCTGTTGCCACGAGAAAAGGGCAACCAGTGAAGAACAAACACCATTGTAAATACAACCCATATTTATGCTTATTCATTTTATCTTGTGTCATTTAACTATTTGTACATTGTATATATATATATATAATATGACATTTGTAATGTCTTTACTGTTTTTAAACTTCTGTATGTGTAATGTTTACTGTTAATTTTGGTTGTTTTTCACTTTATATATTCACTTTGTATGTTGTCTACCTCACTTGCTTTGGCAATGTTAACACATGTTTCCCATGCCACTAAAGCCCTTGAATTGAATTGAATTGAATTGAGAGAGAGAGAGAGAGAGAGACAGAGAGAGAGAGAGATTTTGGATTTTGGATTATTGTAAAAAAAAAAACATATATAGAGTACCCCATAATGACAAAGCGAAAAAAAGGGTTTCATGTTTGCTAATTATTTACAAATAAAATACAGGAATAACTTATTTACATAAATCATACAAAAACAAGTAGTGATGAAGTCAATCTCTCTTCCACGTTGAGCCAGGAGAGATTGACATGCATATCATTAATGTTAGCTCTCTGTGTACATCCAAGGGCCAGCCATGTTGCCCTGTTCTGAGACAACTGCAATTTTACCAAAGTCCCTCTTTGTGGCACATAACCGCACAACTGAACAGTAGTCCAGATGTGACAAAACTAGGGCCTGTAGGACCTGCCTTGTTGATAGTGTTGTTAAGAAGGCAGAAACTAGGGCCTGTAGGACCTGCTTTGTTGATAGTGTTGTTAAGAAGGTAGAAACTAGGGCCTGTAGGACCTGCCTTGCTGATAGTGTTGTTAAGAAGGTAGAAAATAGGGCCAGTAGGACCTGCCTTGTTGATAGTATTGTTAAGAAGGTAGAAACTAGGGCCTGTAGGACCTGCCTTGTTGATAGTGTTGTTAAGAAGGTAGAAACTAGGGCCTGTAGGACCTGCCTTGTTGATAGTGTTGTTAAGAAGGTAGAAAATAGGGCCTGTAGGACCTGCCTTGTTGATAGTATTGTTAAGAAGGTAGAAACTAGGGCCTGTAGGACCTGCCTTGTTGATAGTGTTGTTAAGAAGGTAGAAACTAGGGCCTGTAGGACCTGCCTTGTTGATAGTGTTGTTAAAAAGGTAGAAACTAGGGCCTTTAGGACCTGCCTTGTTGATAGTGTTGTTAAGAACGTAGAAACTAGGGCCTGTAGTACCTGCCTTGTTGATAGTGTTGTTACCTGCCTTGTTGATAGTGTTGTTAAGAAGGTAGAAAATAGGGCCTGTAGGACCTGCCTTGTTGATAGTGTTGTTAAGAAGGTAGAAACTAGGGCCTGTAGGACCTGCCTTGTTGATAGTGTTGTTAAGAAGGTAGAAAATAGGGCCAGTAGGACCTGCCTTGTTGATAGTGTTGTTAAGAAGGTAGAAACTAGGGCCTGTAGGACCTGCCTTGTTGATAGTGTTGTTAAGAAGGTAGAAACTAGGGCCTGTAGGACCTGCCTTGTTGATAGTGTTGTTAAGAAGGTAGAAACTAGGGCCTGTAGGACCTGCCTTGTTGATAGTGTTGTTAAGAAGGTAGAAACTAGGGCCTGTATGACCTGCATTGTTTATAGTGTTGTTAAAAAGGTAGAAACTAGGGCCTGTAGGACCTGCCTTGTTGATAGTGTTGTTAAGAAGGTAGAAACTAGGGCCTGTAGGACCTGCCTTGTTGATAGTGTTGCTAAGAAGGTAGAAACTAGGGCCTGTAGGACCTGCCTTGTTGATAGTGTTGTTAAGAAGGTAAAAACTAGGGCCTGTAGGACCTGCCTTGTTGATAGTGTTGTTAAGAAGGTAGAAACTAGGGCCTGTAGGACCTGCCTTGTTGATAGAGTTGTTAAGAAGGTAGAAACTAGGGCCTGTAGGATCTGCCTTGTTGATAGGAAGAAGGTAGAAACTAGGGCCTGTAGGACCTGCCTTGTTGATAGTGTTGTTAAGAAGGTAGAAACTAGGGCCTGTAGGACCTGCCTTGTTGATAGTGTTGTTAAGAAGGTAGAAACTAGGGCCTGTAGGACCTGCCTTGTTGATAGTGTTGTTAAGAAGGTAGAAACTAGGGCCTGTAGGACCTGCCTTGTTGATAGTGTTGTTAAGAAGGTAGAAACTAGGGCCTGTATGACCTGCATTGTTTATAGTGTTGTTAAAAAGGTAGAAACTAGGGCCTGTAGGACCTGCCTTGTTGATAGTGTTGTTAAGAAGGTAGAAACTAGGGCCTGTAGGACCTGCCTTGTTGATAGTGTTGCTAAGAAGGTAGAAACTAGGGCCTGTAGGACCTGCCTTGTTGATAGTGTTGTTAAGAAGGTAAAAACTAGGGCCTGTAGGACCTGCCTTGTTGATAGTGTTGTTAAGAAGGTAGAAACTAGGGCCTGTAGGACCTGCCTTGTTGATAGTGTTGTTAAGAAGGTAGAAACTAGGGCCTGTAGGATCTGCCTTGTTGATAGCGTTTTTAAGAAGGTAGAAACTAGGGCCTGTAGGACCTGCCTTGTTGATAGTGTTGTTAAGAAGGCAGAGCAGTGGTTTATTATGGACAGACTTCCGCCCCATCTTGGCTACTGTTGTGTCAATGTTTTGACCAGGACAGTTTACAATCCAGGGTTACTCCAAGCAGTTTAGCCACCTCAACTTGCTCAATTGACACATTATTCATTTCGAGATACACTGTAGTTGAGGTTTAATGTTTAGTGAGTGTTTTGTTCCAAATACAATGCTTTTAGTTTTAGAAGTATTTTGAACTAACTTATTCCTTGCCACCCATTCTGAAACTAACTGCAGCTCTTTGTTAAGTGTTGCAGTCATTTCTGCCGCTGTTGTAGCTGACGTGTTGAATCCTTTGCATACATAGACACACTGATTGAAAAAAGCAAGTGGCTTAAACAGCTACCCTGGGGAATTCCTGCTTCTACCTGGATTATGTTTGAGAGGCTTCAACAACCGGCTTGGAGTTTGACAAAAGCCACTTTAAGGCTCTCAGACCATGAGAAACAAGAGTCTCTGGTCTGATGAAACCAAGATTGAACACTTTGGCATGAATACCAAGCGTCACGTCTCAAGGAAACCTGGCATCATCCCCATGGTGAAGCATGGTGGTGGCAGCATCATGCTGTGGGGATGTTTTTTGCGGCAGGGACTGGGAGACTAGTCAGGATCGAGGGAAAGATGAATGGAGCCAAGTACAGAGAGATCCTTCATGAAAACCTGCTCCAGAGCACACAGGAACTCAGACTGGAGCAAAGATTCACCTTCCAACAGGATAATGACCCTAAGCGCACAGCCAAGACAACGCAGGAGTGGCTTTGGGACAAGTCTCTGAATGTCCTTGAATGGCCCAGCCAGAGCCCGGACTTGAACCCGATCAAACACCTCTGGAGAGACCTGAAAATAGCTGTGCATCAACAGTTCCCATCCAACCTGACAGAGCTTGAGAGGATCTGCAGAGAAGAATGGGAGAAACTCCCCAAATACAGGTGTGCCAAGCTTGTAGCGTCATACCCCCAAAAATTTGAGGCTGTAGTCGCTGCCAAAGGTTCTTCAACAACGTAGTGAATAAAGGGTCTGAATACTGATGTAAATGTTATATTTCAGTTTTTTATTTTCAATACATTTGCTAACATTTCTAAAAACCTGTTCTGTTGTCTTTCCTTTGCCCTCCTTCCCCAGCTCTACCTCTCCTCTACCCATCATTCCCCAGCTTGACCTCTCCTTTACCTCTCCTGTACCCCTCCTCCCCAGCTCTACCTCTCCTGTACCCCTCCTTCCCCAACTCTACCTCTCCTCTATCCCTCCTTCCCCAGCTCTACCTCTCCTGTACCCCTCCTTCCCCAGCTCTACATCTCCTCTATCCCTACTTCCCCAGCTCTACATCTCCTCTACCCCTCCTTCCCCAGCTCTACCCCTCCTCCTACCTATCCTGTCCCCCCCCCCCCCCCCCGCTCTACCTCTCACTCTACCCTCCCCGCTCCGTGTGTAACACTGTCACATGCAGACTGTTAAACACACATTCTTTACCTTCTCTGATCTGCTCTGGTCAGAGGTTGATGAGGGGTTGATTACGTACTATAACGGATTGTTACAGAACTCTGGTAGAACTAAACCATCTTAACATTCTGTATTCCTTTAAGCTCCTTCCAGAGGGAGGAGGTTGTGTAACTCTAAATCAGGTCTATTAGACTGGCGGTTCGCGGGGGCTCCCAGATACACCAGAGCGTTGCTCTTTAATAGAGAGAGAGAGAGAGAGAGAGAGAGAGAGAGAGAGAGAGAGAGAGAGAGAGAGAGAGAGAGAGAGAGAGAGAGAGAGAGAGAGACAGACAGACAGACAGACAGACAGACAGACAGACAGACAGACAGACAGACAGACAGACAGACAGACAGACAGACAGACAGACAGACAGACAGACAGACAGACAGACAGACAGACAGACAGACAGACAGACAGACAGACAGACAGAGAGAGAGAGAGAGAGAGAGAGAGAGAGAGAGAGAGAGAGAGAGAGAGAGAGAGAGAGAGAGAGAGAGAGACAGAGAGACAGAGAGTGAGAAAGACTGAGAGTGAGAGTGAGAGTGAGAGTGAGAGAGAGAGTGAGAAAGAGAGAGAGAGAGAGAGAGAGAGAGAGAGAGAGAGAGAGAGAGAGACAGAGAGAGAGAGAGGTGTATAATCACAGTAGAGGTATATAATCACAGTAGAGGTATATATAGAGGTGTATAATCACAGTAGAGGTATATATAGATGTGTATAATCACAGTAGAGGTATATATAGAGGTGTATAATCACAGTAGAGGTATATATAGAGGTGTATAATCACAGTAGAGGTGTATAATCACAGTAGAGGTATATATAGAGGTGTATAATCACAGTAGAGGTATATATAGAGGTGTATAATCACAGTAGAGGTATATATAGAGGTGTATAATCACAGTAGAGGTGTATAATCACAGTAGAGGTATATAATCACAGTAGAGGTGTATAATCACAGTAGAGGTATATATAGAGGTGTATAATCACAGTAGAGGTGTATAATCACAGTAGAGGTATATATAGAGGTGTATAATCATAGTAGAGGTATATATAGAGGTGTATAATCACAGTAGAGGTATATATAGAGGTGTATAATCACATATATAGAGGTGTATAATCACAGTAGAGGTATATATAGAGGTGTATAATCACAGTAGAGGTGTATAATCACAGTAGAGGTATATATAGAGGTGTATAATCACAGTAGAGGTATATATAGAGGTGTATAATCATAGTAGAGGTATATATAGAGGTGTATAATCACAGTAGAGGTGTATAATCATAGTAGAGGTATATAATCACAGTAGAGGTATATATAGAGGTGTATAATCACAGTAGAGGTATATATAGAGGTGTATAATCACAGTAGAGGTGTATAATCATAGTAGAGGTATATAATCACAGTAGAGGTATATATAGAGGTGTATAATCACATTAGAGGTATATATAGAGGTGTATAATCACAGTAGAGGTGTATAATCACAGTAGAGGTATATATAGAGGTGTATAATCACAGTAGAGGTATAATCACATTAGAGGTGTATAATCACAGAGAGTGTATAATCACAGTAGAGGTGTATAATCACAGTAGAGGTATATATAGAGGTGTATAATCACATTAGAGGTGTATAATACAGAGGTGTATAATATAGAGGTGTATAATCACAGTAGAGGTGTATAATCATAGTAGAGGTATATAATCACAGTAGAGGTATATATAGAGGTGTATAATCACAGTAGAGGTATATATAGAGGTGTATAATCACAGTAGAGGTATATATAGAGGTGTATAATCACAGTAGAGGTGTATAATCATAGTAGAGGTATATAATCACAGTATAGTTATATATTCACAGTAGAGGTTTATAATCACAGTAGAGGTATATAACCTGAGTTTGCCAATTCCTCCTCCTTCTCCTCCTCCTCCTCCTCCTCCTTCTCCTCCTCCTTCTCCTCCTCCTCCTCCTCCTTCTCCCCCTCTTCCTGCTCTGTACTTTATCGTACTCATTTTCTCTCCTGTAAACACACACACCAGAGACATTACACACACACCAGAGACATTACACACACACCAGAGACATTACACACACACCAGAGACATTACACACACACCAGAGACATTACACACACACCAGAGATATTACACACACACCAGAGACATTACACACACACCAGAGACATTACACACACACCAGAGACATTACACACACACCAGAGATATTACACACACACCAGAGATATTATACACACACCAGAGACATTACACACACACCAGAGACATTACCCACACACCAGAGACATTACACACACACCAGAGACATTACACACACACCAGAGACATTACACACACACCAGAGATATAACACACACACCAGAGACATCACACACACACCAGAGACATTATACACACCAGAGACATTATACACACCAGATACATTATACACACCAGAGACATTATACACACACCAGAGATATTATACACACACCAGAGATATTATACACACACCAGAGACATTACACACACACCAGAGACATTATACACTCACCATAGACATCACACACACACCAGAGACATTATACACTCACCAGAGACATTACACACACACCAGAGACATTACACACACACCAGAGACATTACACACAAACCAGAGACATTACACACACACCAGAGACATTACACACAAACCAGAGACATTACACACACACCAGAGACATTACACACAAACCAGAGACATTACACACACACCAGAGACATTACACACACACCAGAGATATTACACACACACCAGAGACATTACACACAAACCAGAGACATTACACACACACCAGAGACATTACACACACACCAGAGATATTACACACACACCAGAGACATTACACACAAACCAGAGACATTACACACACCAGAGATATTATACACAAACCAGAGATATTACACACACACCAGAGACATTACACACACACCAGAGACATTACACACACACCAGAGACATTACACACACCAGAGATATTACACACACACCAGAGATATTATACACAAACCAGAGATATTACACACACCAGAGATATTACACACACCAGAGATATTACACACACACCAGAGACATTACACACACCAGAGATATTACACACACACCAGAGATATTACACACACCAGAGATATTATACACACACCAGAGATATTACACACACCAGAGATATTACACACACACCAGAGATATTACACACACCAGAGATATTATACACACACCAGAGATATTACACACACCAGAGATATTATACACACACCAGAGATATTACACACACCAGAGATATTACACACACACCAGAGATATTACACACACACACCAGAGATATTATACACACAGAGATATTACAGAGATATTACACACACCAGAGATATTACACACACACCAGAGATATTACACACACCAGAGATATTACACACACCAGAGATATTACAGAGATATTATACACACACCAGAGATATTACACACACCAGAGATATTACACACACACCAGAGATATTACACACACCAGAGATATTATACACACACCAGAGATATTAAACACACCAGAGATATTATACACACACCAGAGATATTAAACACACCAGAGATATTATACACTCAAAAGAGATATTATACACACACCAGAGATATTATACACACACCAGAGACATTACACACACACCAGAGATATTACACACACCAAAGATATTATACACACACCAAAGATATTATACACACACCAGAGATATTATACACACACCAGAGATATTACACACACACCAGAGATATTATAAACACACCAGAGACATTACACACACACCAGAGATATTACACACACCAAAGATATTATACACACACCAGAGATATTATACACACACCAAAGATATTATACACACACCAGAGAAATTATACACTCACCAGAGATATTATACACACACCAGAGATATTATACACACACCAGAGATATTATACACACACCAGAGATATTATACACACACCAGAGATATTATACACACACCAGAGATATTATACACACACCAGAGATATTATACACACACCAGAGATATTATACACACACCAGAGACATTATACACACACCAGAGATATTATACACACAGGAGAGATATTATACACACACCAGAGATATTACACACACACCAGAGACATTACACACACCAGAGATATTATACACACACCAGAGATATTATACACACAGGAGAGATATTACACACACACCAGAGATATTACACACACCAGAGATATTATACACACACCAGAGACATTATACACACAGGAGAGATATTATACACACACCAGAGATATTATACACACAGGAGAGATATTATACACACACCAGAGATATTATACACACAGGAGAGATATTATACACACACCAGAGATATTACACACACACCAGAGACATTACACACACCAGAGATATTATACACACACCAGAGATATTATACACACAGGAGAGATATTACACACACACCAGAGATATTATACACACACCAGAGACATTACACACACACCAGAGATATTACACACACCAGAGATATTACACACACACCAGAGATATTACACACACCAGAGATATTACACACACACCAGAGATATTACACACACACCAGAGATATTATACACACACCAGAGACATTATACACACACCAGAGATATTATACACACACCAGAGATATTACACACACACCAGAGATATTACACACCCCAGAGATATTACACACACCAGAGATATTATACACACACCAGAGACATTATACACACACCAGAGATATTATACACACAGGAGAGATATTATACACACACCAGAGACATTATACACACACCAGAGATATTATACACACAGGAGAGATATTATACACACACCAGAGATATTATACACACACCAGAAACATTATACACACACCAGAGATATTATATAAACAGGAGAGATATTATACACACACCAGAGATATTACACACACACCAGAGACATTACACACACACCAGAGATATTACACACACACCAGAGATATTACACACACACCAGAGATATTATACACACAGGAGAGATATTATACACACACCAGAGATATTACATACACACCAGAGATATTACACACACACCAGAGATATTACCCACACACCGGAGATATTATACACACACCAGAGATATTACACACACACCAGAGATATTATACACACACCAGAGATATTATACACACACCAGAGATATTATACACACACCAGAGATATTATACACACACCAGAGATATTATACACACACCAGAGATATTACACACACACCAGAGATATTATACACACACCAGAGATATTATACACACACCAGAGATATTATACACACACCAGAGATATTATACACACACCAGAGATATTATACACACACCAGAGATATTATACACACACCAGAGATATGAAACTGTAAGGGGAGCGTAAATGGTGGCAGAGAAGTCCGACGCAGGAGAACAGAACTGGGTGAACCCACAAACCCCACAACGGCCCCACAAACTGCAGACCCAGCTTCTGGCAGGGCTGGCGAAGGGGCAGGTTTCGGGTCGAGAGCCAGACCCGCGGTGACGGTCTGCGCCGGCTTTCTGGCTCAGCACGGCACGCTGAAGGTGAACATGGTCTGCGTCCCATGTTTCCTCCGGACCCGGAACCAGTCGTCCACCACAGGAGCCTCGGTCTGACTCTGATGCCAAGGAGCCAGAAATGGCTGATTCCCCAATACGCACTAGAAGGGGGAGAAGCACCCCGTAGTGCCAGAAGACGTGTGTAAAAAAGGCCTCCGCAGTCTGTAGGGCCGTAGGGAGACCGGGCAGCGGGAGGAGACGGCAGGACTTAGAGAAATGATCCACAACGACCAGGATCGTGGTGTTTCCCTGTGAGGGAGACTTGTTTACATGATGCTGTGAGTTTTGTTGCCAACTTTACTTTGCTACCTGACAACTTTACGGTTTTTACTTTTTAATCACAGTTTATATTTTTTGTTTTTCCCTCACTCAACTTTGTTTCATTCAACTTTTTCACTCAGGACACTTTATCTGGACATGGTTCGTCAGGACCTCCAACAGCCGAAGCTAAGTAGTAACATTAACATGATGCCTTCTAATTGCAGTCGCTGTACTCATAATATACAGGAGAATGATCACCTTACGGCGAGGATAGCTGTGCTGCAAACCCAGCTTCAGACGCAATCGTTAGGCAAGGGTCATTTCAGTGTAGGAAAGGATGAAACAGCGTCTGTGCCACCAGTAAGTACAGATAGTAACGTTCGTATAAATCCCCTCGCACAGTCCCCGCAGACAGACTACTTTCTCATGGTTTCTGTAGTGAAATGCTGTAGGAATGCTCAACCAGTGTCGCTCATTCAGCCGACAGAAACTTTCAACCGGTTTTCCCCATTAAGCAGCGAGTCGGAGTCAGAGGCCGAGCCTTCTCTGGTCTCTACTCCTCTCGTTACAGGGTCTGAGACGCCGAAGCCTCCCACCATTAGCTCTGACAAATTGAAAACCCTAGTCATTGGCGACTCCATTACCCGCAGTATTAGACTTAAAATTAATCATCCAGCTATCATACACTGTTTACCAGGGGGCAGGGCTACCGACGTTAAGGCTAATCTGAAGATGGTGCTGGCTAAAGCTAAAACTGGCGAGTGTAGAGAGTATAGAGATATTGTTATCCATGTCGGCACAAACGATGTTCGGATGAAACAGTCAGAGGTCACCAAGTGCAACATAGCTTCAGCCTGTAAATCAGCTAGAAAAATGTTGTCATCGAGTAATTTTCTTTGGCCCCCTCCCAGTCAGAGGGAGTGATGAGATCTACAGCAGACTCTCACAACTCAATCACTGGTTGAAAACTGTTTTCTGCTCCTCCCAAAAGATAGAATTTGTAGATAATTGGCCCTGTTTCTGGGACTCACCCACAAACAGGACCAAGCCTGGCCTGCTGAGGAGTGACGGACTCCATCCTAGCTGGAGGGGTGCTCTCATCTTATCTACCAACATAGACAGGGCTCTAACTCCTCTAGCTCCACAATGAAATAGGGTGCATGCCAGGCAGCAGGCTGTTATCCAGCCGGCCAGCTTAGTGGAGTCTGCCACTAGCATAGTCAGTGTAGTCAGCTTAGCTATCCCCATTGAGACCGTGTCTCTGCCTCGACCCAGGTTGGGCAAAACTAAACATGGCGGTGTTCGCCTTAGCAATCTCACTCAAATAAATACCTCCTCCATTCCTGACATTATTGAAGGAGATCGTGATACCTCACATCTCAAAATAGGGCTACTTAATGTTAGATCCCTCACTTCAAAGGCAGTTAAAGTCAATGAACTAATCACTGATCATAATCTTGATATGATTGGCCTGACTGAAACATGGCTTAACTTCTTGCGTCGAGCCATCTCGGATCCGATATCGTGACTACAGCCTCAAGCTCATTACCATAACACAACGTTAACTATTCATGAAAATCGCAAATGAAATGAAATTAATCTATTTGCTCTCAAGCTTAGCCTTTTGTTAACAACTCTGTCATCTCAGATTTTCAAAATATGCTTCTCAACCATTGCAAAACAAGCATTTGTGTAACAGTTTGATAGCTAGCATAGCATTTAGCGTAGCATTTAGCATTAGCATTCAGCAGGCAACATTTTCACAAAAACCAGAAAAGCATTCAAATAAAATAATTTACCTTTGAAGAACTTCAGATGTTTTCAATGAGGAGACTCTCAGATAGCAAATGTTCAGTTTTTCCTGAAAGATGATTTGTTTAGGACAAATCGCTCCGTTTTCTGCGTCACGTTTAGCTACGAAAAAAACCTGTATCCAGGATTGTGTAAATCCATCCGCAAGCTCATTACCATAACACAACATTAACTATTCATGAAAATCGACACTGTCATCTCAGATTTTCAAAATATGCTTTTGAACCATAGCTAAACAAGCATGTGTGTAACAGTATTGATAGCCTAGCATAGGATTTAGCGTAGCATAGGATTATGCCTGGCTTTCAGCATGCAACATTATCACAAAAACCAGCATTCAACATTTTCACAAAAACCAGAAAAGGATTCAAATAAAATAATTTACCTTTGAAGAACTTCAGATGTTTTCAATGAGGAGACTCTCAGTTAGATAGCAAATGTTCCGTTTTTACAAAAAATATTATTTGTGTTGACAAATCGCTCCGTTTTGTTCATCACGTTTGGGTAAGAAAAAATAAAAAATAAGAAAAATAAAATAAAAATATTAAGTCATTAAAACGCTAACTTTTTTCCAAATTAACTCCATAATATCGACAGAAACCGATGTTTAGAATCAATCCTCAAGGTGTTTTTCACATATCTATCGACGATAAAATCCTTCGTGGCTGTTGACTTTCTCTTCTGAAGAAATGAACCGCGCATGGACCTACAGATTACGCAATAATTTCGACACAGGACACCGGGCGGGACACCAGGTAAATGTAGTCTCTTATGGTCAATCTTCCAATGATATGCCTACAAACACGTCACAATGCTGCAGACATCTTGGACGAACGGCAGAGCGCATAAGCTCGTTCACAGCATATTCACAGCCTTATAAGGAGATGTTAGTAGAACAGAGCGTCAAAAATCCTGCTCATTTCCTGTTTGAAGTTTCATCTTGGTTTCGCCTGTAAGATCAGTTCTGGGGCACTCACAGATAATATCTTTGCAGTTTTGAAAACGTCAGAGTGTTTTCTTTCCAAAGCTGGCAATTATATGCATAGTCGAGCATCTTTTCGTGACAAAATATTGCGCTTAAAACAGGCACGTTTTTTATCCAATAATGACATAGCGCCCCCATAGGTTGAAGAGGTTAAGCCTGATTAATTTACTGTGTTAAATGAGGCCTCATCTCCTGGTTACACTACTGACCATATCCCCCATGCATCCCGCAAAGGCGGAGGTGTTGCTAACATTTACGATTGAAATGTAGGGGGGAAAATGACTGCATTTTCATCTTTTGAGCTTCTAGTCATGAAATCTATGCAGCCTACTCAATCACTTTTTATAGCAAATTACAATTTATTTAAAACCATTTTTAGGTTTTAGTCTTTTGAACTTTTAGTCATGAAATCTATGCAGCCTTCTCAATCAATTTTTATATCTACTGTTCACAGGTATCTAGGGCCATGTACAGCATTCCTCACTGAGTTCCCTGAAGTCCTATCGGACCTTGTAGTCATAGCAGATAATATTAGATTTTTTGGTGATTTTAATATTCTCATGGAAAAGTCCACAGACCCACTCCAAAAGGCTTTCGGAGCCATCATCGACTCAGTGGGTTTTGTCCAACATGTCTCTGGACCTACTCACTTTCACAGTCATACTCGGGACCTAGTTTTGTCCCATGGAATAAATGTTGTGGATCTTAATGTTTTTCCTCATAATCCTGGACTATTGGACCACCATTTTATTATGTTTGCAATCGCAACAAATCATTTTCTCAGACCCCAACCAAGGAGTATCAAAAGTCATGCTCTAAATTCTCAGACAACCCAAAGATTCCTTGGTGCCCTTCCAGACTCCCTCTGCCTACCCAAGGACATCAGAGGACAGAAATCAGTTAACCACCTAACTGAGGAACTCAATTTAACCTTGTGCAATACCCTAGATGCAGTTGCACCCCTAAAAACTAAAAACATTTGTCACAAGAAACTAGCTCCCTGGTATACAGAAAAAACCCGAGCTCTGAAGCAAGCTTCCAGAAAATTGGAACGGAAACGGCGCCACATCAAACTAGAAGTCTTCCGACTAGCTTGGAAAGACAGTACCGTGCAGTATTGAAGAGCCCTCACTGCTGCTCGATCATAAGAGCAATCCTAAATGTATTTTTGATACTGTCGCAAAGATAACTAAAAAGCAGCATTCCTTCCCCAAGAGAGGATGGCTTTCACTTCAGCAGTAATAAATTCATGAAGATCATGATTATTAGAAAGCAAATTACGGACTCCTCTTTAAATCTGCTTATTCCTCCAAAGCTCAGTTGTCCTGAGTCTGCACAACTCTGCCAGGACCTAGGACCAAGAGACACTCAAGGGTTTTAGTACTATATCTCTTGACACAATGATGAAAATAATCATGGCCTCTAAACCGTCAAGCTGCATACTGGACCCTAATCCAACTAAACTACTGAATGGGCTGATTCCTGTGCTTGGCCCTCCTATGTTGAACATAATAAACGGCTCTCTATCCACGGGATGTTATTATTATTATTATTATGTGTACCAAACTCACTAAAAGTGGCAGTAATAAAGCCTCTCTTGAAAATGCCAAACCTTGAACCAGAAAATATTTTTAAAACTATCAGCCTATATCGAATCTTCCATTCCTCTCTAAATATTTTGAAAAAGCTGTTGCGCAGCAACTCACTGCCTTCCTGAAGACAAACAATGTATACGAAATGCTTCAGTCTGGTTTTAGAACCCATCATAGCACTGAGACCGCACTTGTGAAGGTGGTAAATTACAGTTTAATGGCGTCAGACCGAGGCTCTGCATCTGTCCTCGTGTTCCTAGACCTTAGTGCTGCTTTTGATACCATCGATCACCACATTCTTCTGGAGAGATTGGAAACCCAAATTGGTCTACACGGACAAGTTCTGGCCTGGTTTAGATCTTATTTGTCAGAAAGATATAAGTTTGTCTCTGTGAATGGTTTGTCCTCTGACAAATCAACTGTAAATTTCGGTGTTCCTCAAGGTACTGTTGTAGGACCACTATTGTTTTAATATATTTTACCTCTTGGGGATGTCATTCGAAAACATAATGTTAACTTTCACTGCTATGCGGATGACACACAGCTGTACATTTCAATGTAACATGGTGAAGCCCCAAAATTGCCCTCGCTAGAAGCCTGTGTTTCAGACATAAGGAAGTAGATGGCTGAAAACAATCTACTTTTAAACTTTTAAACTCGGACAAAACATAGATGCTTGTTCTAGGTCCCAAGAAACAAACAGATCCACTGTTGA
This sequence comes from Oncorhynchus gorbuscha, assembly GCF_021184085.1. NCBI lineage: Eukaryota > Metazoa > Chordata > Actinopteri > Salmoniformes > Salmonidae > Oncorhynchus > Oncorhynchus gorbuscha. The sequence continues at coordinate 43,798,336 of NC_060192.1, forward strand.
ATCTGACAATTACTCTTAATGGTTGTACAGTCGTCTCAAATAAAACTGTGAAGGACCTCGGCGTTACTCTGGACCCTGATCTCTCTTTTGACGAACATATCAAGACTGTTTCAAGGACAGCTTTTATCCATCTTCGTGACATTGCAGAAATCAGAAACTTTCTATCCAAAATTCCATGCTTTTGTTAATTCTAGATTAGACTACTGCAATGCTCTACTTTCTGGCTAGTCGGATAAAGCACCAAATAAACTTCAGTTAGTGCTAAATAGGGCTGCTAGAATCCTGACTAGAACCAAAACAAAAAGATCATATTACTCCCGTGCTAGCCTCCCTACACTGGCTTCCTGTTAAGGCAAGGGCTGATTTCAAGGTTTTACTGCTAACCTACAAAGCATTACATGGGCTTGCTCCTACCTATCTTTCCGATTTAGTCCTGCCGTACATACCTACACGTACGCTGCGGTCACAAGACGCAGGCCTCCTAATTGTCCAAGAATATCTAAGCAAACAGCTGGAGGCAGGGCTTTCTCCTATAGACCTCCATTTTTATGGAATGGTCTGCCTACTCATGTGAGAGACGCAGACTCAGTATCAACCTTTAAGTCTTTACTGAAGACTCATCTCTTCAGTAGGTCATATGATTGAGTGTAGTCTGGCCCAAGAGTGTGAAGGTGAAGGATAGGATCTGGAGCAACGAACCGCCCTTTCTGTCTCTGCCTGGCCGGTTCCTCTCTCTCCACTGGGATTCTCTGCCTCTAACCATATTACAGGGACTGAGTCACTGGCTTACTGGTGCTCTTCCATGCCGTCCCTAGGAGGGGTGCGTCACTTGAGTGGGTTGAGTTAATCTTCCTGTCGGGGTTGGCGCCCCCCCCTTGGGTTGTGCTGATCTTTGTGGGCTATACTCGGCCTTGTCTCAGGATGGTAAGTTGGTGGTTGAAGATATCCCTCTAGTGGTGTGGGGGCTGTGCAGTTTCAACTGTCCTGCCTGCTGCTATGGGACCCTGACCTGTTCATTGGACGTGCTACCGGTCCCAGACCTGCTGTTTTCAACTCTCTAGAGACAGCAGGAGCAGTAGAGATGATCGGCTATGAAAAACCAACTGACATTTCCTCCTGATGTGCTGACTTGTTGCACCCTCGACAACTACTGTGATTATTATTATTTGACCATGCTGGTAATTTATGAACATTTGAACATCTTGGCCATGTTCTGTTATAATCTCCACCCAGCACAGCCAGAAGAGGACTGGCCACCCCTCATATCCTGGTTCCTCTCTAGGTTTCTTCTTAGGTTCCGACCTTTCTAGGGAGTTTTTCCTAACCACAGTGCTTCTACACCTGCATTGCTTGCTGTTTGGGGTTTTAAGCTGGGTTTTTACAGCCCTTTGAGATATCAGCTGAGGTACGAAAGGCTAAATGAATACATTTTATTTTATTTGACGTAGATTGGTAAGGAAGTCCACCAACAGGTGCGACCAAGGTCGTTGTGGAACATGTAAGGGGTGTAACTTACCTCTGGGAAGGTGCCTAGGAGCCTTACACTGAGTGCACACCGAGCAGGAGGAAACATAAAGCCTCACGTCCTTAGCCAAAGTGGGCCACCAGTACTTCCCACTCAGACAGCGCACCGTCCGACCGATGCTTGGATGACCAGAGGAGGGTGACGTGTGATAATTGATCAGCCGGTCACAAACAGCAGACGGATCGTACAGACGCCCAGAGAGACACTGGAGGGTCTACTGGAACCCACTCGCCTCCTCAATAGACCCTCCAATGTCTCCACGCCTTCAAAGCCTTGACGACAGCCAACAGCTCCCAGTCCCCCATGTCATAGTTTCTCTCGAGCTTCCTCAAGAAGAAGGCACAGGGGCGGAGCTTCGGTGGCGTACCCGAGCGCTGAGAGAGCACGGCACCTATCCCAGCTTCGGACGCGTCCACCTCCACTATGAATGCCAAAGATGGATCGGGATGAGCCGGCACGGGACCCGGGGTAAACCTCAGGTGACTGAAAGCCCTGTCCACCTCAGCTGTCCACTGCAGTCGCACCGGTCCCCCCTTCAGCAGTGAGGTAATGGGAGCCGCTACCTGACCAAAACCCCGGATAAACCTCCGGTAGTAGTTGGCAAACGTTAGAAACCGCTGCACCTCCTTTACCATGGTGGGAGTCGGCCAATTATGCACGGCTGAGATGCGGTCATTTTCCATCTCCAGGAAGGAAGGAGACGGACTTCCCTAGGAAGGAGACGGACTGCTGGAAGAACAGGCATTTCTCAGCCTTGACGTACAGGTCATGCTCCAACAGGCGACCAAGCACCTTGCACACCAGGGACACATGATCGGCGCATATAGCACGGTGGAGACCTGGTCTGGGCTTTCCGCCGTAGTAGCACCTACGGAAAACCCTAAACACCTCCCGAGCACTCTTGCGACCACCCCGTGAGAGCCCTTCGTTGCCATGAAACAGCGGGAACATGACACACTAACCAGGGTAGGCCTAGCACCACAGGAAACGCAGGAGAGTCAATGAGAAAGAGAGTATGATGGCTGCTCACTGCCAGGGTTTCCTGCTTCAGTTGGAATTATACCTTGCCACCGTCCACCCAGCTCCTTTGGGCCATGAAAGGGTGTCAGCCCTCGTCTAATGTCTCTCGGGGAAAGCCCTGGAGTCATCAATATACAGCACTACACCCTGCCCGTGCAGGTCCCTGAAAATCTCACCTACAAAGGCTTGGAAGACTGATGGAGCATTCATCAGCCCGTACGGCATGACGAGGTTCTCATAATGCCCTGAGGTCATACTGAACACCGTCTTCCACTCGTCTCCCTCCCAGACACCAGGTTGTAACGCGCTCCTGAGATCTAGTTTACACCAGGTTGTAACGCGCTCCTGAGATCTAGTTTATACCAGTTTGTAACGCACTCCTGAGATCTAGTTTACACCAGGTTGTAACGCGCTCCTGAGATCTAGTTTACACCAGGTTGTAACGCGCTCCTGAGATCTAGTTTACACCAGGTTGTAACGCGCTCCTGAGATCTAGTTTACACCAGGTTGTAACGCGCTCCTGAGATCTAGTTTACACCAGGTTGTAACGCGCTCCTGAGATCTAGTTTACACCAGGTTGTAACGCGCTCCTGAGATCTAGTTTACACCAGGTTGTAACGCGCTCCTGAGATCTAGTTTACACCAGGTTGTAACGCGCTCCTGAGATCTAGTTTACACCAGGTTGTAGATCTAGCGCTCCTGAGATCTAGTTTACACCAGGTTGTAACGCGCTCCTGAGATCTAGTTTACACCAGGTTGTAACGCGCTCCTGAGATCTAGTTTACACCAGGTTGTAACGCGCTCCTGAGATCTAGTTTACACCAGGTTGTAACGCGCTCCTGAGATCTAGTTTACACCAGGTTGTAACGCGCTCCTGAGATCTAGTTTACACCAGGTTGTAACGCGCTCCTGAGATCTAGTTTACACCAGGTTGTAACGCGCTCCTGAGATCTAGTTTACACCAGGTTGTAAAGCGCTCCTGAGATCTAGTTTACACCAGGTTGTAAAGCGCTCCTGAGATCTAGTTTACACCAGGTTGTAACGCGCTCCTGAGATCTAGTTTACACCAGGTTGTAACGCGCTCCTGAGATCTAGTTTACACCAGGTTGTAACGCGCTCCTGAGATCTAGTTTACACCAGGTTGTAAAGCGCTCCTGAGATCTAGTTTACACCAGGTTGTAACGCGCTCCTGAGATCTAGTTTACACCAGGTTGTAACGCGCTCCTGAGATCTAGTTTACACCAGGTTGTAACGCGCTCCTGAGATCTAGTTTACACCAGGTTGTAACGCGCTCCTGAGATCTAGTTTACACCAGGTTGTAAAGCGCTCCTGAGATCTAGTTTACACCAGGTTGTAAAGCGCTCCTGAGATCTAGTTTACACCAGGTTGTAAAGCGCTCCTGAGATCTAGTTTACACCAGGTTGTAAAGCGCTCCTGAGATCTAGTTTGGTGAAGAAGCGCGTCCCGTGCAATGACTCAATCGCCGTGTCAATACACGGGCGCAGACCTCCCCTATAATAATACCCTTATAACACGTCTATAACACTCCTATAACACCCCTATAACACTCCTATAACACCCCTATAACACTCCTATAACACCCCTATAATACTCATATAACACCCCTATAATAATACCCTTATAACACGCCTATAACACGCCTATAACACTCCTATAACACCCCTATAACACTCCTATAACACCCATATAACACCCCTATAATAATACCCCTATAACACCCCTATAATAACCCCCTATAACACTCCTATAACACCCCTATAACACTCATATAACACTCCGATAACACTCCTATAACACTCCTATTACACCCCTATAACACTCCTATAATACCCCTATTACACCCCTATAATAACCCCCTATAACACACCTATAATAACCCCCTATAACACTCCTATAACACCCCTATAATAACCCCCTATAACACTCCTATAACACCCCTATAACACTCATATAACACCCCTATAATAACCCCCTATAACACTCCTATAACACCCCTATAACACTCATATAACACCCCTATAATAACCCCTATAACACTCATATAACACTCCTATAATACCCCTATAACACTCATATAACACCCCTATAATAACCCCCTATAACACTCCTATAACACCCTATAACACCCCTATAACACTCATAACACCCCTAACACCCCTATAATAACCCCTATAACACTCACTATAACACCCCTATAACACTCATATAACACCCCTATAATAATACCCATATAACACCCCTTTACACCCCTATAACACTCCTATAACACCCCTATAATGATAACACACTCCTCCCATATAGCACTCATATAATACCCCTACAAAAATACCCCTATAACACCCCTATAATAACCCCCTATAACACCCCTATAATAACCCCCTATAACACTCCTATAATAAACCCCCCCTATAACACTCATATAATACCCCCTATAATACTCCTATAACACCCCTATAATAACCCCATATAACATCCCCTATAACTCATATAATACCCCTAAAATACACTATAACCTATAATAACCCCCTATAACACCCCTATAATAACCCCTATAACACTCCTATAATAACCCCCTATAACACTCATATAATACCCCTATAACACCCCTATAATAACCCCCTATAACACTCCTATAACACCCCTATAATGCCCCTATAATACCCCTATAACACCCTTATAATACTCCAATAACACTCCTATAGCACCCCTATAAAACTCATATAACACTCCTATAACACTCCTATAACGCCTCTATAATACCCCTATAACACACCTATAATACCCCTATAACACTCATATAATACCCCTATACCATCCGCATAACGCTCCTATAACACCCCCTAAGGCCACACCATGTCTCTCCGATATGTTTCTCCTGGTCCCTGGCTTGTGAAAAGAGTTACTCAAACAATAGAGTAGCAGCTCGCCTAGAGCGCATCAACTTCTCTGCATTCTCCCAAATCCGAATATCAATCAATTATATAAACTTGAGTTGCAAAAAAAAAAAACATGAAAGCAAAATGAACACGGCCGGCCGTACGTGCGTGCTTAGCCTACCTGCGTCTGTGAGTAGAGAGTGTCCAGCGGTGATATAACGAGTGTCGTCCGGAGAGATAAACGATCGTATCGTGGGTGAAAGTAATGAGCCGAAGGAACGACTGTTACCTAGTATTGAACCCTCTGACTGACGTGTTTTAATACCATCTGCGTGACTTAATCAGCAGGCTGTTATAATCCGGTAAGGTTCCGAACTGTGGGAGGGTCTACACAACATAACAACGGTGGGTTATTTTCCCAACCCAATAGATTGTTCACAGCTACCGGGTCATTTTTGTTTGGTTATTTTCTGTGTTTTAGAAATAACACAACAAGTTGGGTTTACATTGAGTAGACTTCTGAAAGAAATGTAAAATGTTTTGCTCCATATGGAGGACCAAACCTGCCATAATAATAAATATATAAATGCATCCACAGATAATTCAATAAATAAGCAAGGAATTACAAAAATACTTTCCTTTTCTCTATGTATCTGCATGTATTAAATTATTTACCTTATTTCAAATAGTTTTAAAACTTTAATTCACTTTATTAATGTATATATTACTGTATTTCTTCCTCCAATGTGATAATGAGGGGGGTGTCAATCAAATGTCTGTGGGCGGGTATCTAACACACCATTGGTTGATCGACGTCACTGCGTGTTGTTTGCTGTGGCCTTTTTGAAGATATTTGTGTGAACTCTTCACAGTTGTGAACATTTCATGGACCCAAGATCCATAGGATGTACAACGCGTACTGTATGCCCCAATTCAATTCTGAAGTATAATACATCCACAGTGCCATTTAGACTGATTTGAATGGTTTTTGTCAATTTAACTAATAATTGTCTTCTGTTGAATGTATATAACAATATTACAAACTTGTTAAGCATTACCTAGTCCAAATATGGCGTGGTTACACTATTTTGTATCCGTTTGCATCAGTTTCAATACGGGACTTTTTATGTTGAAGGTGAACCGGAAATTCCACTATTGTATCTAATCTTCACATTGGTTGCTCTGGCAGTGCTGGCCTCTGCCGGAAAACAACTAATCTCCAGATTACCTGCTTTTCTGCATCGAAAACGTGGGTCAGCTAGCTGCTACAAGGGACACATACAGTGGCAAGAACAAGTATGTGAACCCTTTGGAATGACCTGGATTTCTGCATACATTGGTCATACAATTGGATCTGATCTTCATCTAAGTCACAACAATAGACAAACACAGTCTGCTTAAACTAATAACACACAAACAATTATACGGTTTCATGTCTTTATTGAACACACCGTGTAAACATTCACAGTGCAGGGTGGGAATAGTATGTGAACACTTGGATTTAATAACTGGTTGACCCTCCTTTGGCATCAATAACCTCAACCAAATGTTTTCTGTAGTTGCGGATCAGACCTGCACAACAGTCAGGAGGAATTTTGGACCATTCCTCTTTACAAAACTGTTTCAGTTCAGCAATATTCTTGGGATGTCTGGTGTGAACCGCTCTCTTGAGGTCATGCCACAGCATCTCAATCAGATTGAGGTCAGGACTCTGACTGGGCCACTCCAGAAGGCGTATTTTCTTCTGTTGAAGCCATTCTGTTGTTGATTTACTTCTGTGTTTTGGGTCGTTGTCCTGTTGCATCATCCAATTTCTGTTGAGCTTCCATTGGCGGACAGATACATTATCCTGCAAAATGTCTTGATATACTTGGGAATTCGTTTTTCCACTGATGATAGCAAGCTGTCCAGGCCCTGAAGCCTCAAACCAGCCAACACCATGATGCTCCCTCCACCGTACTTTACAGTTAGGTTTTGATGTTGGCGTGCTGTGCCTTTTTTGTCTCCCCGTAGTGTTGTGTGTTCCTTCCAAACAACTCAACTTCAGATTCATCTGTCCACAGGATATTTTGCCAGTAGCGCTGTGGAACGTCCAGGTGCTCTTTGCGAACTTCAGACGTGCAACAATGGTTTTTGTGGACAGCAGTGGTTTCTTCCGTGGTGTCCTCCCACAAACACCATTCATGTTTATTGTTTTTCGCATCGTAGACATTTTGCATTCTGCTCTGTGATCTTACAGTCATCTTTCCAGGACAGTCATTCCTAGGGAGAGTAGCAACAGTGCTGAACTTTCTCCATTTATAGACAATTTCTCTTACCGTGGATTGATGAACATCAAGGCTTTTAGAGATACTTTGTAACCCTTTCCAGCTTTATGCAAGTCAACAACTCTTAATCTTAGGTCTTATGAGATCTTTTTTGTTTGAGGCATGGTTCATATCAGGCAATGCTCCTTTGTGAACAGCAAACTTAAATGTTGTTAGTTTTTTTATAGGGCAAGGCAGCTCTAACTACATTTCCAATTTAATCTCATTGATTGGATTCCAGGTTAGCTGAATCCTGACACCTTTTGGAGAAGCTTTTGGAGAAGTCATTAGCCTATGGGGTTCACATACTTTTTATGTATTCAATATAAACAAGAAATATACATAGGACCACTTTAAGCTGTACACTCCAAAGAGCTGGGCTTTACGGAAGAGTGGCCAGAAAAAATACATTGCTTAAAGATAAGCAAAAAAATAAGCAAACATGTTTGGTGTTCACCAAAATCATGTGGGAGACTCCTCAAACATATGGAATAAGGTACTCTGGTCAGATGAGACTAAAACTGAGTTTTTTGGCCATCAAGGAAAACTCTATATCTGGCACAAATCCAACACCTCTCATCACCCCGAGAACACCATCCCCACAGTGAAGCATGGTGGTGGCAGCATCCTGCGGTGGGATGTTTTTCATTGGCAGGGACTGGGAAACTGGTCAGAATTGATGAAGGAATGATGGATGGCGCTAATTACAGGGACATTCTTGAAGGTAACCTTTTTCAGTCTTCCAGAGATTTGAGACGGGGACAGAGGTTCATCTTCCAGCAGGACAATGACCCTAAGCATACTTAAGCAACACCCGGGTGGTTTAAGGAGAAACATTTAAATGTCTTGGAATGGCCTAGTCTAAGCCCAGACCTCAATACAATTGAGAATTTGTGGTATGACTTAAAGATTGCTGTACACCAGCAGGAACCCATTTATATTTTTTAACCCCTTCTCGCCATATCCAATTGGTTGTTACAGTCTTGTCCCATCGCTGCAACTCCTGTACGGACTCGGGAGAGGCGAAGGTCGGGAGCTGTGTGTCCTCTGAAACACAACCCCTTCAAGCCGCACTGCTTCTTGACACAATGCTTAATCCCGAAGCCAGCCTCATGAATGAGTTGGAGGAAACACCATACACCTGGCAACCGTGTCAGCGTGGCTGCGCCCGGCCTGCCACAGGAGTCACTAGAGCAGAATGGGACAAGGACTTCCCGGTAGGAGTTACCAAATGTCATTTTTGGTGAGTTTGGACATTTACAAGTGAATGTGAATGAGAGACATTGCGCAAAAGTTTTTACGAATGCTTGTCTGAAGGAAGAACAGTACTGGCTCTGGAGCAGCATGTCAACACCCTGTGTCTGTCGGGAGTCTGAAGGAAGAACAGTACTGGCTCTGGAGCAGCATGTCAGCACTCTGTGTCTGTATGGAGTCTGGAGTCTGAAGGAAGAACAGTACTGTCTCTGGAGCAACATGTCAACACCCTGTGTCTGTATGGAGTCTGGAGTCTGAAGGAAGAACAGTACTGTCTCTGGAGCAGCATGTCAACACCCTGTGTCTGTATGGAGTCTGGAGTCTGAAGGAAGAACCGTACTGGTTCTGGAGCAGCATGTCAACACCCTGTGTCTGTGTGGAGTCTGAAGGAAGAACAGCTCTGGCTCCGGAGTCTGGAGTCGGAAGTAGGAACAGTATTGTCTCTGGAGAAGCATGCCAACACCCTGTGTCTGTATGGAGTCTGGAGTCTGAAGGAAGAACAGCTCTGGCTCTGGAGCAGCATGTCAGCACTCTGTGTCTGTATGGAGTCTGGAGTCTGAAGGAAGAACAGTACTGGCTATGGAGTCTGGAGTCACTAGGGCAATGGGCCTGCCTGCTCTGCTCAGAGGAAAGAGAGAGAGGAGCAGATGGGCTGAGAACAGAGAGGAGAAAAAACCCAAGGAAATCAAAAGATAGCATTGGCAGCTGGAAATGTAACTCGTCCAAAGGGCTTTGACTTCAGCAGAAATTCAGCCACTTATTTAGATAACTAAGGGGCGGCAGGTAGCCTAGTGGTTAGAACGTTGGGCCAGTAACCCAAAGGTTGCAAAATCAAATCCCCGAGCTGACAAGGTAAAAATCAGTTGTTCTGCCCCTGAACAAGGCAGTTAACCCACAGTTCCTAGGCCGTAGTTGTAAATAAGAATTTATTCTTAACTGACTTGCCTAGTTAAGTAAAAATAAAACTGGCAAGTTAAACTTAGGGGTTGCATTAAAACAGAATTCTTAATTTTTCACGGAGAAAAATACAGTTACTCTAGTCTTCTACTCTAGTCTTCTACTCTAGTCTTCTACTCTAGTCTTCTACTCTAGTCCTCTACTCTAGTCTTCTACTCTAGTCTTCTACTCTAGTCTTCTACTCTAGTCTGCTACTCTAGTCTTCTACTCTAGTCTGCTACTCTAGTCTTCTACTCTAGTCTTCTACTCTAGTCTTCTACTCTAGTCTTCTACTCTATCTACTCTAGTCTTCTACTCTAGTCTTCTACTCTAGTCTTCTACTCTAGTCTGCTACTCTAGTCTTCTACTCTAGTCTTCTACTCTAGTCTGCTACTCTAGTCTGCTACTCTAGTCTTCTACTCTAGTCTGCTACTCTAGTCTTCTACTCTAGTCTGCTACTCTAGTCTGCTACTCTAGTCTGCTACTCTAGTCTGCTACTCTAGTCTTCTACTCTAGTCTGCTACTCTAGTCTTCTACTCTAGTCTTCTACTCTAGTCCTCTACTCTAGTCTGCTACTCTAGTCCTCTACTCTAGTCTGCTACTCTAGTCCTCTACTCTAGTCTGCTACTCTAGTCTTCTACTCTAGTCTTCTACTCTATCTACTCTAGTCTTCTACTCTAGTCTTCTACTCTAGTCTTCTACTCTATCTACTCTAGTCTTCTACTCTAGTCTTCTACTCTATCTACTCTAGTCTTCTACTCTAGTCTTCTACTCTAGTCTCCTACTCTAGTCTGCTACTCTAGTCTTCTACTCTAGTCTTCTACTCTATCTACTCTAGTCTGCTACTCTAGTCTTCTACTCTAGTCTCCTACTCTAGTCTTCTACTCTAGTCTTCTACTCTAGTCTGCTACTCTAGTCTTCTACTCTAGTCTTCTACTCTAGTCTGCTACTCTAGTCTCCTACTCTAGTCTGCTACTCTAGTCTTCTACTCTAGTCTTCTACTCTATCTACTCTAGTCTTCTACTCTAGTCTTCTACTCTAGTCTGCTACTCTAGTCCTCTACTCTAGTCTGCTACTCTAGTCTTTTACTCTAGTCTGCTACTCTAGTCTTCTACTCTAGTCTTCTACTCTAGTCTGCTACTCTAGTCTTCTACTCTAGTCTGCTACTCTAGTCTTCTACTCTAGTCTTCTACTCTAGTCCTCTACTCTAGTCCTCTACTCTAGTCTTCTACTCTAGTCTTCTACTCTTTTCATTCACTCCCTTTCTGAGAATCTATGACATCCAGACACACGTGGTGTAAGGACCAGGACCAAACTATCCCATTTATAATAATACATACATGATCAACCTTCAAACTCAAAGAAGACATTCTTTCTGGCTTGGGTAACTCAGCCCCTTTTACAGGCTTTTACAGGCTCACTGGCTTACTGGTGCTCTTTCATGCCGTCCCTAGAAGGGGTGTGTCACTTGAATGGATTGAGTCACTGACGTGATCTTCCTGTCTGGGTTGGCGCCCCCCTTGGGTTGTGCCGTGGTGGAGATCTTTGTGGGCTATACTCGGCCTTGTCTCAGTAAGTTGGTAAGTTGGTGGTTGAAGATATCCCTCTAGTGTGCTTTGGCAAAGTGGGTGGAGTTATATCCTGCCTGTTTGGCCCTGTCCGGGGGTATCATCGGATGGGTCCACAGTGTCTCCTGACCCCTCCTGTCTCAGCCTCCAGTATTTATGCTGCAGTAGTTTATGATTCGGGGGGCTTAGGGTCAGTCTGTTATATCTGGAGTTTAACTCCTGTCTTATCCGGTGTCCTGTGTGACTTTAGGTATGCTCTCTCTAATTCTCTCGTGCTTCCTGTCCCAGACCTGCTGTTTTCAACTCTCTAGAGACAGCAGGAGTGGTAGAGATACTCTGAATGATCGGCTATGAAAAGACAACTGACATTTACTCCTGAGGTGCTGGCCTGTTGCACCCTCGACAACTACTGTGATTATTATTATTTGACCATGCTGGTCATTTATGAACATTTGAACATCTTGGCCATGTTCTGTTATAATCTCCACCCGGCACAGCCAGAAGAGGACTGGCCACCCCTTATAGCCTGGTTCCTCTCTAGGTTTCTTCCTAGGTTTTGGCCTTTCTAGGGAGTTTTTCCTAGTCACCGTGCTTCTACACCTGCATTGCTTGCTGTTTGGGGTTTTAGGCTGTGTTTCTGTACAGCACTTTGAGATATCAACTGATGTAAGAAGGGCTATATAAATACATTTGATTTGAAATAGTGATTATCTCCATGCTATATTGGACAGTTGATGAGGTCCATAAATAACAGTCAAAAACAATGTTGACCTCTGTTAGATTTGTATTTGTATTTATTATGGATCCCCATTAGTTCCTGTCAAGGCAGCAGCTACTCTTCCTGGGTTTATTATGGATCCCCATTAGTTCCTGTCAAGGCAGCAGCTACTCTTCCTGGGGTTTATTATGGATCCCCATTAGTTCCTGTCAAGGCAGCAGCTACTCTTCCTGGGGTTTATTAGGGATCCCCATTAGTTCCTGTCAAGGCAGCAGCTACTCTTCCTGGGGTTTATTATGGGTCCCCATTAGTTCCTGCCAAGGCAGCAGCTACTCTTCCTGGGGTTTATTATGGATCCCCATTAGTTCCTGCCAAGGCAGCAGCTACTCTTCCTGGGGGTTTATTATGGATCCCCATTAGTTCCTGCCAAGGCAGCAGCTACTCTTCCTGGGGTTTATTATGGATCCCCATTAGTTCCTGCCAAGGCAGCAGCTACTCTTCCTGGGGGTTTATTATGGATCCCCATTAGTTCCTGCCGAGGCAGCAGCTACTCTTCCTGGGGTCCAGAAACATTCAGACAGTTTATATCATTTTAAAAACATTACAATACATTCACAGACCATGTGCCCTCAGGCCCCTACTCCACCACTACCACATATATCTACAACACACTGTGTGCCCTCAGGCCCCTCCTCCACCACTACCACATATATCTACAACACACTGTGTGCCCTCAGGCCCCTCCTCCACCACTACCACATATATCTACAACACACTGTGTGCCCTCAGGCCCCTACTCCACCACTACCACATACCTACAGTACTAAATACATGTGTGCATGTGTGTATAGTGCGTATGCTATCGTGTGTGTATGCATGTGTCTGTGCCTGTGTGTCTCTTCACAGTCCCCACTGTTCCATAAGGTGTGTTTGATCTGTTTTTAAAATCTGATTCTAATGCTGCATCAGTTACCTGATGTGGAATAGAGTTCCATGTAGTCATGGCTCTATGTAGTACTGTGGAATAGAGTTCCATGTAGTCATGGCTCTATGTAGTACTGTGGAATAGAGTTCCATGTAGTCATGGCTCTATGTAGTACTGTGGAATAGAGTTCCATGTAGTCATGGCTCTATGTAGTACTGTGGAATAGAGTTCCATGTAGTCATGGCTCTATGTAGTACTGTGCTCCTCCCATGGTCTGTTCTGGACTTGGGGACTGTGAAGAGACCTCTGGTGACATGTCTTGTGGGGTATGGATGGGTGTCTTGTGGGGTATATCTTCAACAGGAGTCACCTCTGAGACAAACACCACTGATCCGAGGCTTTCCTCATCTTCAACGGGAAGATGTTTTGGATCATTGTCTTGTTGGAAGACAAATCTCCGTCCCAGTCTCAGGTCTTTTGCAGACTCCATCAGGTTTTCTTCCAGAATGGTCCTGTATTTGGCTCCATCCATCTTCCCATCAATTTTAACCATCTTCCCTGTCCCTGCTGATGAAAAGCAGGCCCAAACCATGATGCTGCCACCACCATGTTTGACAGTGGGGATGGTGTGTTCAGGGTGATGAGCTGTGTTGCTTTTACGCCAAACATAACGTTTTGCATTGTTGCCAAAAATATCAATTTTGGTTTCATCTGACCAGAGCACCTTCTTCCACATGTTTGGTGTGTCTCCCAGGTGGCTTGTGGCAAACTTTAAACAACACTTTTTATGGATATCTTTAAGAAATGGCTTTCTTCTTGCCACTCCTCCATAAAGGCCAGATTTGATTGTTGTCCTATGGACAGAGTCTTCCACCTCAGCTGTAGATCTCTGCAGTTCATCCAGAGTGATCATGGGCCTCTTGACTGCATCTCTGATCAGTCTTCTCCTTGTATGAGCTGAAAGTTTAGAGGGACGGCCAGGTCTTGGTAGATTTGCAGTGGTCTGATACTCCTTCCATTTCAATATTATCGCTTGCACAGTGCTCCTTGGGATGTTTAAAGCTTGGGAAATCTTTTTGTATCCAAATCCGTCTTTAAACTTCTTCACAACAGTATCTCGGACCTGCCTGGTGTGTTCCTTGTTCTTCATGATGCTCTCTGCACTTTTAACGGACCTCTGAGACCATTCACAGTGCAGGTGCATTTATACAGAGACTTGATTACACACAGGTGGATTGTATTTATCATCATTAGTCATTTAGGTCAACATTGGATCATTCAGAGATCCTCACTGAACTTCTGGAGAGAGTTTGCTGCACTAAAAGTAAAGGGGCTGAATAATTTTGCACGCCAAATTTTTCAGTTTTTGATTTGTTAAAAAAGTTTGAAATATCCAATAAATGTCGTTCCACTTCATGATTGTGTCCCACTTGTTGATGATTCTTCACAAAAAAATACAGTTTTATATCTTTATGTTTGAAGCCTGAAATGTGGCAAAAGGTCGCAAAGTTCAAGGGGGCCGAATACTTTCGCAAGGCACTGTATATATATATATATATATATATTATATATCAGGGGAGGCTGGAGCCTGGCAGGTACACAGTAGTGGAGGCTGCTTAGGAGAGAACGGTTCAGTGTAGTGGCCGTGGCTGGACTGGAGCCTGGCAGGTACACAGTAGTGGAGGCTGCTTAGGAGAGACCGGTTCAGTGTAGTGGCTGGACTGGAGCCTGGCAGGTACACAGTAGTGGAGGCTGCTTAGGAGAGAACGGTTCATAATAATGGCTGGAACAGATGGAATGGCATCAAACACCAGGAAACCATGGAAACCATGGAAACCATGGAAACCATGTG
Organism: Oncorhynchus gorbuscha; assembly: GCF_021184085.1. Classification (NCBI taxonomy): domain Eukaryota; kingdom Metazoa; phylum Chordata; class Actinopteri; order Salmoniformes; family Salmonidae; genus Oncorhynchus; species Oncorhynchus gorbuscha. The sequence continues at coordinate 43,813,337 of NC_060192.1, forward strand.
TTTGATGTATTTGATTCCATTCCACTGGTTCTGATTCAGTCATTACCACAAGCCTGTTCTCCCCAATTAAGGTATCACCAACCTCCTGTGATATTTATACATATATATTATTTTAAAGATATTTTTATAGAAAATATATATTTTCCTTCTCTTTTTCTCCTAACCCTACCACCCCTCCCTTAATTGGAACAAAAAAAATAAAAAATCCTGACAAATTGTCCAATGCCCCCCCCATCCTCCCTCCCACCCTACACCACTCTCGCTCTAATCAGGGTTTAGACTAATCTCTCTGCTGCCCCCATCCTGATTGCTCTCTCTCTGTCTCTGGTTCCCCCAGGCTCCCTCCTCCCTGACCTGGCTGATTGGGAATGAGGGATTTGGGCTCAGAGAGAGACATGGGGAGAGAGAAATTAAGAGAAAGAGGGTGAGGGAGAGATATGGAGAGAAACAGGGAGAGAGAGAAAGAGGGGGAGAGATATGGAGAGAAAGAGGGGGAGAGATATGGAGAGAAGGAGAGAGAGAAAGAGGGAGAGAAACAAAGAGGGAGAGATATGGAGAGAAACAGGGAGAGAGAGAGACAGACAGGAGGAGAGTAGCTGTTAGGGTTTAGAGTGTGCTGCCAAGTCATGTGACATTCCAGTGGGGGGAACTAGAGGAGGGGGATCCTCGGAAAAGGAGGAACTTGGTTCAGGGGGGGATCTTCTTTGGCATCGCACCAGGTCTCAGGCGGGAGGTGGTAACCATGACGATCAGTTATTGCTGCTGCTGAAGAGAACCGATCAGAACATCAACCAGACAGTCTAGTTTTAATGAACAAAACAACCTGCCCTCTTTTTTAGTATTTTATTGACTTTTTCACATTTCCAATGTAGTGTAATTGGAAGAGAAGAAAAGATAACAAAAAGGCACAAATTCACAGTAAAAGAAAAAGAACGAGGGAGTGTGAGGGGGAGAGAGGGAGAGAGAGGGGGAGAGAGGGAGAGAGGGAGAGAGAGGGGGAGGGAGAGAGGGGGAGAGAGGGAGAGAGGGAGAGAGAGGGGGAGAGAGAGGGATAGAGGGAGAGAGAGAGGGAGAGGGGAGAGAGGGGAAGAGAGAGAGAGAGGGATAGAGGGAGAGAGAGAGGGAGAGGGGGAGAGAGGGGAAGAGAGAGAGGGGAGAGAGAGGGAGAGGGAGTGAGAGGGGGAGAGAGGGAGAGGGAGTGAGAGGGGGAGAGAGGGAGAGGGAGTGAGAGGGGGAGAGAGGGAGAGAGGGGAAGAGAGAGAGAGGGATAGAGGGAGAGAGAGAGAGGGAGAGAGAGAGCGGGAGAGTGAGAGAGGGAGAGAGGGAGAGGGGGAGAGAGGGGGAGAGAGGGAGAGAGAGAGAGAGTGAGAGAGAATACAAAAACATCAATACTCTGGGGTTCTGAACTCATCAATACTCTGGGGTTCTGAACTCATCAATACTCTGGGGTTCTGAACTCATCAATACTCTGGGGTTCTGAACTCATCAATACTCTGGGGTTCTGAACTCATTATCAATACTCTGGGGATCTGAACTCATCAATACTCTGGGGTTCTGAACTCATTATCAATACTCTGGGGTTCTGAACTCATCAATACTCTGGGGTTCTGAACTCATCAATACTCTGGGGTTCTGAACTCATCAATACTCTGGGGTTCTGAACTCATCAATTCTGGGGTTCTGAACTCATCAATACTCTGGGGTTCTGAACTCATTATCAACTCAGTACTGGGGTTCTGAACTCATCAATACTCTGGGGTTCTGAACTCATCAATACTCTGGAGTTCTGAACTCATTATCAACAGTCTGGGGTTCTGTACTCATCAATACTCTGGAGCTCTGAACTCATTATCAACAGTCTGGGGTTCTGAACTCATCAATACTCTGGAGCTCTGAACTCATCAATACTCTGGGGTTCTGAACTCATTATCAACAGTCTGGGGTTCTGAACTCATTATCAACAGTCTGGGGTTCTGAACTCATTATCAACAGTCTGGGGTTCTGAACTCATTATCAACAGTCTGGGGTTCTGAACTCATTATTTATTATGTTTACAAACCCAGGGAACTAATATCTATGAGGTCATCTCTGACAGCCAACATCTCCCACCAGGTGAAGGTAGTCTTCTGACTCTGTAGACCCATAAATACCAGGGCCCAATGCTAAATGGATTGGGCCCTGGTAGACCCTATGCCCTATGCATTTATGGAGATATGAGAGAATTTGATTGGTTTAAGAGGATTTGATTGGTTTAAGAGGATTTGATAGGTTTAAGAGGATTTGATTGGTTTAAGAGGATTTGATTGGTTTAAGAGGATTTGATTGGTTTAAGAGAATTTGATTGGTAAAGAGGATTTGATTGGTTTAAGAGGACTTCCACCTAACCTGTCAAATCCTCTCAGATCTCCACACAAGGAGTAGGGTTTAGGGTATAGGGCGTAGGGTTCAGGGGTCCATTTGGGACCGGGCCCTGTTAGTCCTACAGTAGGTGTTTAACATGTCAGCTAACCACATCATATGATATAACAATCTGATGCCCGACTGAGCAGTCGATGACATGGCACACAACCATTTTTTTTAACCTTTATTTAACCAGGCAAGTAAGTTAAGAACAAATTCTTATTTTCAATGACGGCCTAGGAACAGCGGGTTAACTGCCTGTTCAGGGGCAGAACGACAGATTTGTACCTTGTCAGCTCAGGGGTTTGAACTTGCAACCTTCCGGTTACTAGTCCAACGCTCTAACCACTAGGCTACCCTGCTGCCCCTTTGGTTGACGTAATGCAACGTCTGCAATGTAGTCAGCCTGAGTGGTCACTACAACATCATCATTATGTTTCAAACCATCTCAGACTACATCCAGGCCCTCTTCCTTCTCCCTGACTAGAGTTCCCTACCAAATGGGACCCTATTCTATATATATATAGTAACCTACTTTTAAACAGAGCCCCATGGCCCCTGGTCAAAAATAGTGCACTACCTTATGGCCCCTGGTCAAAAATAGTGCACTATATAGGGAATAGGGTGCCGTTTAGGACACATCCCAGTTCTGAACAAGACTACCCCTTTAAGTGACCAGCTCTGGACTACCCCTTTAAGTGACCAGCTCTGGACTACCCCTTTAAGTGACCAGCTCTGGACTACCCCTTTAAGTGACCAGCTCTGGACTACCCCTTTAACTGACCAGCGCTGGACTTCCCCTTTAAGTGACCAGCTCTGGACTTCCCCTTTAACGGACGAGCTCTGGACTTCCCCTTTAACGGACGAGCTCTGGACTTCCCCTTTAACGGACGAGCTCTGGACTTCCCCTTTAACTGACCAGCTCTGGACTTCCCCTTTATGTGACCAGCTCTGGACTTCCCCTTTAAGTGAACCAGCTCTGGACTTCCCCTTTAACTGACCAGCTCTGGACTACCCCTTTAAGTGACCAGCTCTGGACTTCCCCTTTAACTGACCAGCTCTGGACTTCCCCTTTAAGTGACCAGCTCTGGACTTCCCCTTTAAGTGACCAGCTCTGGACTTCCCCTTTAACTGACCGGCTCTGGACTTCCCCTTTAACGGACCGGCTCTGGGCTACCCCTTTAAGTGACCAGCTCTGGACTTCCCCTTTAACTGACCAGCTCTGGACTTCCCCTTTAAGTGACCAGCTCTGGACTTCCCCTTTAACTGACCAGCTCTGGACTTCCCCTTTAAGTGACCAGCTCTGGACTTCCCCTTTAACTGACCAGCTCTGGACTACCCCTTTAAGTGACCAGCTCTGGACTTCCCCTTTAAGTGACCAGCTCTGGACTTCCCCTTTAACTGACCAGCTCTGGACTTCCCCTTTAACGGACCGGCTCTGGGCTACCCCTTTAAGTGACCGGCTCTGGACTTCCCCTTTAACTGACCAGCTCTGGACTTCCCCTTTAAGTGACCAGCTCTGGACTTCCCCTTTAACTGACCAGCTCTGGACTTCCCCTTTAACTGACCAGCTCTGGACTTCCCCTTTAACTGACCAGCTCTGGACTTCCCCTTTAAGTGACCAGCTCTGGACTTCCCCTTTAAGTGACCAGCTCTGGACTTCCCCTTTAAGTGACCAGCTCTGGACTTCCCCTTTAAGTGACCAGCTCTGGACTTCCCCTTTAAGTGACCAGCTCTGGACTACCCCTTTAAGTGACCAGCTCTGGACTTCCCCTTTAACTGACCAGCTCTGGACTTCCCCTTTAAGTGACCAGCTCTGGACTTCCCCTTTAAGTGACCAGCTCTGGACTTCCCCTTTAACTGACCAGCTCTGGACTACCCCTTTAAGTGACCAGCTCTGGACTTCCCCTTTAACTGACCAGCTCTGGACTTCCCCTTTAACTGACCAGCTCTGGACTACCCCTTTAAGTGACCAGCTCTGGACTTCCCCTTTAACTGACCAGCTCTGGACTTCCCCTTTAACTGACCAGCTCTGGACTACCCCTTTAAGTGACCAGCTCTGGACTTCCCCTTTAACTGACCAGCTCTGGACTTCCCCTTTAACTGACCAGCTCTGGACTTCCCCTTTAACTGACCAGCTCTGGACTTCCCCTTTAAGTGACCAGCTCTGGACTTCCCCTTTAAGTGACCAGCTCTGGACTTCCCCTTTAACTGACCAGCTCTGGACTTCCCCTTTAACTGACCAGCTCTGGACTTCCCCTTTAAGTGACCAGCTCTGGACTTCCCCTTTAACTGACCAGCTCTGGACTTCCCCTTTAACTGACCAGCTCTGGACTTCCCCTTTAACTGACCAGCTCTGGACTTCCCCTTTAACTGACCAGCTCTGGACTTCCCCTTTAAGTGACCAGCTCTGGACTTCCCCTTTAAGTGACCAGCTCTGGACTTCCCCTTTAAGTGACCAGCTCTGGACTTCCCCTTTAAGTGACCAGCTCTGGACTTCCCCTTTAACTGACCAGCTCTGGACTACCCCTTTAAGTGACCAGCTCTGGACTTCCCCTTTAACTGACCAGCTCTGGACTTCCCCTTTAAGTGACCAGCTCTGGACTTCCCCTTTAAGTGACCAGCTCTGGACTTCCCCTTTAACTGACCAGCTCTGGACTACCCCTTTAAGTGACCAGCTCTGGACTTCCCCTTTAACTGACCAGCTCTGGACTTCCCCTTTAACTGACCAGCTCTGGACTACCCCTTTAAGTGACCAGCTCTGGACTTCCCCTTTAACTGACCAGCTCTGGACTTCCCCTTTAACTGACCAGCTCTGGACTTCCCCTTTAACTGACCAGCTCTGGACTTCCCCTTTAAGTGACCAGCTCTGGACTTCCCCTTTAAGTGACCAGCTCTGGACTTCCCCTTTAAGTGACCAGCTCTGGACTTCCACTTTAACTGACCAGCTCTGGACTACCCCTTTAAGTGACCAGCTCTGGACTTCCCCTTTAACTGACCAGCTCTGGACTTCCCCTTTAACTGACCAGTTCTGGACTTCCCCTTTAAGTGACCAGCTCTGGACTTCCCCTTTAAGTGACCAGCTCTGGACTTCCCCTTTAACTGACCGGCTCTGGACTTCCCCTTTAACGGACCGGCTCTGGGCTACCCCTATAAGTGACCAGCTCTGGACTTCCCCTTTAACTGACCAGCTCTGGACTTCCCCTTTAAGTGACCAGCTCTGGACTTCCCCTTTAACTGACCAGCTCTGGACTTCCCCTTTAAGTGACCAGCTCTGGACTTCCCCTTTAACTGTCCAGCTCTGGACTTTATAAGTGACCACCTGGACTCCCTCTTTAAGTGACATTGGCTGGACTTCCCCTTTAAGAGACCAGCTCTGGACTTCCCCTTTAAGAGAGAGATGTTAGCGGCTCAGATTATTGACAGAGGTACTACAACATCCAGAACAAAATATATCTATACACCGTCCTGTCAATAAGACGTGGTCCCTGGGAGAGAAGGGAGCAGTGAGGGGAGTAGGGGCTAGGGAGCAGTGTTGGGAGTAGGGTGTAGGGAGCAGTGTAGGGAGTAAGGTGTCGGGGCTATAAAGTAGGGTGTAGGGGCTAGGGTGTAGGGGGTAGGGGCTAGGGAGTAGGGTGTCGGGGCTAGAGAGTAGGGTGTAGGGGCTAGGGTGTAGGGAGTAGGGTGTAAGGAGTAGGGTGTAGGGGCTAGGGTGTAGGGAGTAGGGTGTCGGGGCTAGAGAGTAGGGTGTAGGGGCTAGGGTGTAGGGAGTAGGGTGTAAGGAGTAGGGTGTAGGGCCTAGGGTGTAGGGTGTCGGGGCTAAGGTGTAGGGAGTAGAGGGGATGGGTGTGCTGTAGGTCTGTCAGGACAGTATATATATATATATATTAATATGTATGTTCATCTACATTAATTTTTATTTACATATACAATATCAGTACATACTGAATATCACACAGAAGACAACCAGATGCTCGATGGATGGAGAGATGGATGGAGAGATGGATGGAGGGATGGATGGAGAGATGGATGGAGGGATGGATGGAGAGATGGATGGAGAGATGGACAGCGTTGATGGAGGAAGATAAGGATATAGAGAAAGAGAAGGATGGAGGAGAAGGAGGAGAAGGAAGAGGAAAGTAGGAGAAGAGGAAGATGAGGAGGAGAAAAAGATGAGGAGAGGAGGATGAGGAGAGGAAGAGGAGGAGGAGAAGAAGAGGAGAGGGGGAGGAGGAGGAGGAGGAGGAGAAGAGCGTCTGGAGAACACTCTTCCTCCCACCCTTCCTCCTACCTACAACCACCCCCTCCTATCCCCTTTCCCACCTACCACCCCCTAAACAGAACAAATACTGTAATACAGACGACTACACCAAACACACACATCACACCACTACAGGAACCAAACCTAGCCTGGGTTGTGAACAAGAAGGATGGGGGGGGGGGTGGAGATCGATAATAACAGAAAAATGAGAACGAAAGAAAGAGAAAGGTAGAGTGAGAGGAATTATTGCTATCGCTGGATACAGCAGAGAAAACAGGAGAGGACACACACAGCTGCAGTCACACACTCCAAACAGACGCCTACAACTCCCAGCATCCCTTGCAGTGGACGGGGCTTATGATGGTGTGGAGGGATTGGATGAACTTGATTGAGCTCCGACCACACTGCACCAGGGTGAAGTTTCCACTAGGGACAGATCTAGGATCAGCTTCCCCTCCCCCAGTCATAACTGAAAATGACGGGACTGCAGTGGATAGCTGCTGTCTTGCAGGCTCCTGACCAATTCTGCGTCCCCCCCATTTTTATTATTTTGTGGTCTTAACTTATTTATTTTACATAATGTTTCCGAGATCATTTCCTACAAACCGAAAACATCTTCTGGACATCAGAACAGCGATCACTAACCTCGATTTGGATGAAGATTTCTACTTCAACGAGTCGGCAGCTGTGGATGTACTGCTCGTTCCGGACCAGGCACTAATCCACGGGGACTGGAAAGAGGAAGAGAGGCAGACGAGCTAAATAAACCACCACTACAACCTCATCTTCCTCGTCTCCTCCTCCTCCTCCTCTCTCCGCTGTTCTATTGTACACTGGAGAACAAACTGGACGAGATCCATTCGAGACTATCCCATCAACAAGACCCCAACAACCTGGACGAGATCCATTCGGGACTATCCCATCAACAAGACCCCAACAACTGTAATATCTTATGCTTTTCAGAATCATGACTGAATAAGGACATTATACACTGAGTGTACAAAACATTAGGAACAGCTGCTCTTTTCCATGACATAGACTGACCAGGTGAATCCAGGTGAAAGCTATGATCCCTGATTGATAGCTCAGCATTCAACACCATTGTGCCCTTCAAACTCATCACTAAGCTCAGGACCCTGGGACTGAACACCTCCCTCTGCAAGTGGATCCTGGACTTCCTGACGGGCCGCCTCCAGGTGGTAAGGGTAGGTAACAACACATCCACCACGCTGACTCTCAACAAGGGGACCCCTCAGGGGTGATTCCTGTACCCCCTGTTCACCACTGTTGCATGACTCCAACACCATCATTAGGTTTACTGACGATTCGACGGTGGTTGGCCTGATGAGACAGCCTATAGGGAGGGGGTCACAGACCTGGCAGTGTGGTGTCAGGATAACAACCTCTCCCTCAACGTCAACAAGATAAAGGAGCTGATCGTGGATTACAGGAAACCAAGAGCCGAGCACATTGATGGGGCTGTAGTGGAGCGAGTCGAGAGTTTAAAGTTCCTCGGTGTCCACATCAATAAGGAATTATCATGGTCCACACACACAGTACAGTCGTGAAGACAACACCTCTTTCCCCTCAGGAAGAAGATTCAGCATGAGCCCTCAGATCCTCAGAAAGGCACCATTGAGAGCATCTTGACTGGCTGCTTCACCACTTGGTATGGTAACTGCTTGGCATCTGACCGTAAGATGCTACAGAGGGTAGTGCGTACGGCCCAGTACATCACTGGGGCCAAGCTTCCTGCCATCCAGGACCTCTATACCAGGCGGTGTCAGAGGAAGGCCGTAAAAATAGTCAAAGACTCAAGCCACCCCAGTCATAGACAGTTCTCTCTGCTACCGCATGGCGAGCGGTTCCGATGCACCAAGTCTGGAACCAACAGGATCCTGAACAGCTTCAACCTCCAAGGCATAAGACTACTAAATAGTTAGTTAAATAGTTAGTTACATAGTTAGTTAAATAGCTACCCAGATTCATCTGCATTGAACCTTATTCCACTAACTTTTTTTGGGACTCTTCACATACACTGGTGCTAGGGTTTATTATCTATCCTGTTGCTTAGTCACTTTATCCCTACCTATATGTACATATCGACCTCAATTACATCGTACACCTGCACATCAACTCGGTACTGGCAGTGGTGGAAAAAGTACCCAGTTGTCATACTTGAGTAAAAGTAATGATACCTTAATAGAAAATGACTCAAGTAAAAGTAAAGGTCACCTAGTAAAATACTACTTGAGTTAAAGTCTAAAAATATTTGGTTTAAAATGTACTTAATTATCAAAAATATATGTAATTGTTAAAATATACTTAAGTATCAAAAGTAAAAGTAAAAGTATAAATAATTTCAAATTCCTTATATTAAGCAAACCAGACGGCACAGTTTTCTTGTTTGCAAAAAACACTCAGACATCATTACAGATAGCCAGGGTAACACTCCAACACTCAGACATCATTACAGATAGCCAGGGGAACACTCCAACACTCAGACATCATTTACAGATAGCCAGGGGAACACTCCAACACTCAAACATCATTACGGATAGCCAAGGGAACACTCCAACACTCAGACATCATTACAGATAGCCAGGGGCACACTCCAACACTCAGACATAATTTACAGATAGCCAGGGGAACACTCCAACACTCAGACATTTTACAGATAGCCAGGGACACACTCCAACACTCAGATATCATTACAGATAGCCAGGGGAACACTCCAACACTCAGACATCATTACAGATAGCCAGGGGGAAACTCCAACACTCACACATCATTTACAGATAGTCAGGGGAACACTCCAACACTCAGACATCATTACAGATAGCTAGGGGAACACTCCAACACTCAGACATCATTACAGATAGCCAGGGGAACACTCCAACACTCAGACATCATTACAGATAGCCAGGGGGAAACTCCAACACTCACACATCATTTACAGATAGTCAGGGGAACACTCCAACACTCAGACATCATTACAGATAGCCAGGGGAACACTCCAACACTCAGACATCATTACAGATAGCCAGGGGAACACTCCAACACTCAGATATCATTGCAGATAGCCAGGGGAACACTCCAAAACTCAGATAGCATTGCAGATAGCCAGGGACACACTCCAACACTCAGACATAATTTACAGATAGCCAGGGGAACACTCCAACACTCACACATCATTACAGATAGCCAAGGGAACACTCCAACACTCAAACATAATTTACAGATGGCCAGGGGCACACTCCAACACTCAGATATCATTACAGATAGTCAGGGGCACACTCCAACACTCAGATATCATTACAGATAGTCAAGGGAACACTCCAACACTCCAACATCATTACAGATAGCCAGGGGAACACTCCAACACTCAAACATAATTTACAGATAGCCAGGGGCACACTCCAACACTCATAATTTGCAAACAAAGCATTTGTGTTTAGTGAGTCTGCCAGATCAGATGCAGTAGAGATGACCAGGGATTTTCCTCTTTAAATGTGTGAATTGGACCATTTTCCTGTCCTGCTGAGCATTCAAAATGTAACGAGTACTTTTGGATGTCAGGGAAAATGTACGGAGTAAAAAGTACATTATTTTCTTTAGGAATGTAGTGAAGTAAAAGTAAAAGTTGTCAAAAATATAAATCGTACATTAATTTAATTAATGTGCAGATAACCAAAAAAACTACTTAGGTAATACTTTAAAGTATTTTTACTTAAGTACTTCATACCATTGGGTACCAGTACCCAGTGTATAAAGCCAAGGTATCATTAATCATTGTGTATTTATTCCTTGTGTTATTATTTTTCTATTATTTCAAAATATTTCTCTCTGCATTGTTGGGAAATGGCCCGTAAGAAAGCATTTCACTGTTAGTCTACAGCTGTAGTTTACAAAGCATGTGACTAATAAAGTTTTATTGGATTTGAACCTGCAAAACTGACCCAAGATCAGCGTATAGGGGCAACTTCACCCTCCACCAACCGCAGGCCAGGTAGGCGTCGTTCCTCCCTTTGAACCATTCTATTGGCCGTGAGGTATAAGGTCCGCCTACCTGGCACCTTTTTTTTTTTTGGCCACAATCTATCAGATGTTTAATGGTTGATATGAAGAAGAGGGGAATAAAAATAACGTGATTGTGGAAGATGAAGAGGAGGAGGTGTGGTGATCAACCAATCAGAAGACAGGATGACCCATCGAAAACAAACAATCAATTAAAACAACAGTCACAACGAGATCAAAACAACACTGATCAGAATACAGCTTGGTCCTGAAAAGAAACTGACAACCTTTAATACAGACGAACTGATGCTTTAAAAACCCTGTTTATATTATAATACATCTCCACACTCACAGCTGGGCCTTATTGCCCCATACACTATATATAGTGGATATGTACACTAGGACTGACTGTCTGTCTTAATGGCAGACTGTACCAATCTGGGGAGGGGGGCAGGACCAGGGAGGCGGAGAAGCTCTGTTGACAGAGAGGAAGAGGAGGAAGAGGAGGTGGGGTAGGAGCGTTGAATCCACTGGTGTCTGACAGGTTTACAGTTCTGATCTGAGAGAGAGAGAGAGAGAGAGAGAGAGAGAGAGAGAGAGAGAGAGAGAGAGAGAGAGAGAGAGAGAGAGAGAGAGACAGAGAGAGAGAGGGAGGGAGAGAGAGAGAGAGAGAGAGAGAGAGAGAGAGAGAGAGAGAGAGAGAGAGAGAGAGAGAGAGAGATGGAGAGAGAGAGAGAGAGAGAGAGAGAGAGAGAGTTGTATAAATAATGATAATCAATTAACAGGTATATTCTATTTAACAGGTATATTCTGTTTGACAGGTATATCTATAAAACAAGTACATTCTCTAAAACAGGAAAAGTCTATTTAACAAATATATTCTATACTAACATGTATATTAAATATAAAAAAATATTCTATACTAACAGGTGTATTCTATAATAACAGGTGTATTCTATACTAAGAGATATATTGTACTGTGTTGTTTTGTACTTGTTACTGTGCTGTTTTGTATGGTGTTGTTTTGTATGGTGTTGTTTTGCACGGTGTTGTTTTGTACTGTGTTGTTTTGTAGTGAGTTGTTTGGTACTGTGGTTTTATATTGTGTTGTTTTGTATTGTGTTGTTTGGTATTGTGTTGTTTGGTACTGTGTTGTTTTGTATGGTATTGTTTTGTATTGTGTTGTTTGGTATTGTGTTGTTTTGTACTGTGTTGTTTTGTATTGAGTTGTTTTGTACTGTGTTGTTTTGTACTGTGTTGTTTTGTATTGAGTTGTTTTGTACTGTGTTGTTTTGTACTGTGTTGTTTTGTGTTGTTTTGTACTGAGTTGTTTTGTACTGTTTTGTTTGGTATTGTGTGGTTTGGTATTGTGTTGTTTTGTACTGTGTTGTTTTGTATTGAGTTGTTTTGTACTGTGTTGTTTTGTACTGTGTTGTTTGGTATTGTGTTGTACTGTGTTGTTTTGTACTGTGTTGTTTTCTATTGTGTTGTTTGGTATTGTGTTGTTTAGTATTGTGTTGTTTGGTATTGTGTTGTTATGTATTGTGTTGTTTTGTACTGTGTTGTTTGGTACTGTGTTGTTTTGTGTTGTGTTGTGTTGTTTTGTATTGAGTTGTCTGGTATTGTGTTGTTTGGTATTGTGTTGTTTTGTACTGTGTTGTTTTGTGTTGTTTTGTACAGAGTTATTTTGTAATGTGTTGTTTGGTATTGTGTTGTTTGGTATTGTGTTGTTTTGTATTGTTTTGTATTGTGTTGTCTGGTATTGTGTTGTTTTGTATTATGTTGTTTTGTACTGTGTTGTGTTGTACTGTGTTGTTTTGTACTGTGTTGTATTGTATTGTGTTGTTTGGTATTGTGTTGTTTGGTATTGTGTTGTTTTGTACTGTGTTGTTTGGTATTATGTTGTTTTGTACTGTGTTGTTTTGTACTTGTTGTTTTGTATTGTGTTGTTTGGTACTGTGTTGTTTTGTATTGTGTTGTTTAGTATTGTGTTGTTTGGTATTGTGTTGTTTGGTACTGTGTTGTTTTGTACTGTGTTGTTTTGTATTGTGTTTTTTGTGTTGTTTTGTACTGAGTTGTTTTGTACTGTTTTGTTTGGTATTGTGTTGTTTGGTATTGTGTTGTTTTGTACTGTGTTGTTTGGTATTGTGTTGTTTTGCACTGTGTTGTTTGGTATTGTGTTGTTTTGTACTGTGTTGTTTTGTATAGTGTTATTTTGTACTGTGTTGTTTGGTATTGTTTTGTACTGTGTTGTTTTGTATTTTGTTGTTTTGTACTGTGTTGTTTTGTACTGTGTTGTTTGGTATTGTTTTGTACTGTGTTGTTTTATACTGTGTTGTTTTGTACGGTGTTGTTTTGTATGGTGTTGTTTTGTACTGTGTTGTTTTGTACGGTGTTGTTTTGTACTGTGTTGTTTGGTATTGTTTTGTATGGTGTTGTTTTGTATAGTGTTGTTTTGTATGGTGTTGTTTTGTATGGTGTTGTTTTGTACTGTGCTGTTTGGTATTGTGTTGTTTTGTACAGTGTTGTTTGGTATTGTTTTGTATGGTGTTGTTTTGTATAGTTTTGTTTTGTACTGTGTTGTTTTGTATGGTGTTGTTTTGTACTGTGTTGTTTGGTATTGTTTTGTATGGTGTTGTTTTGTATGCTGTTGTTTTGTATTGTGTTGTTTTGTATGGTGTTGTTTTGTATGGTGTTGTTTTGTACTGTGTTGTTTGGTATTGTTTTGTATGGTGTTGTTTTGTATAGTGTTGTTTTGTACTGTGTTGTTTTGTATGGTGTTGTTTTGTACTGTGTTGTTTGGTATTGTTTTGTATGGTGTTGTTTTGTATGGTGTTGTTTTGTACTGTGTTGTTTTGTATTGTGTTGTTTGGTATTGTGTTGTTTGGTATTGTGTTGTTTGGTATTGTGTTGTTTGGTATTGTGTTGTTTGGTATTGTGTTGTTTTGTATGGTGTTGTTTTGTACTGTGTTGTTTGGTATTGTTTTGTATGGTGTTGTTTTGTATGGTGTTGTTTTGTTTTGTGTTGTTTTGTATTGAGTTGTTTTGTATTGTGTTGTTTGGTATTGTGTTGTTTGGTATTGTGTTGTTTTGTACTGTGTTGTTTTGTACTGTGTTGTTTTGTTTGATGTTGTTTTGTATTGTGTTGTTTGGTATTGTGTTGTTTGGTATTGTGTTGTTTTGTACTGTGTTGTTTGGTATTGTGTTGTTTGGTATTGTGTTGTTTGGTATTGTGTTGTTTTGTACTGTGTTGTTTTGTTTGGTGTTTTTTTGTACTGTGTTGTTTTGTACTGTGTTGTTTGGTATTTTTTTTAGTACTGTGTTGTTTTGTACTGTGTTGTTTTGTATGGTGTTGTTTTGTATGGTGTTGTTTTGTACTGTGTTGTTTGGTACTGTGTTGTTATGTATTGTGTTGTTTGGTACTGTGTTGTTTTGTACTGTGTTGATTGGTACTGTGTTATTTTGTATTGAGTTGTTTTGTACTGTGTTGTTTTGTATTGTGTTGTTTTGTGTTGTTTTGTACTGAGTTGTTTTGTATGGTGTTGTTTTGTACTGTGTTGATTGGTACTGTGTTTTTTTGTGTTGTGTTGTTTTGTATTGTGTTGTCCGGTATTGTGTTGTTTGCTATTGTGTAGTTTTGTACTGTGTTGTTTTGTATTGAGTTGTTTTGTATTGTGTTGTTTTGCATTGTATTGTTTTGTGTTGTTTTGTACTGAGTTGTTTTGTATTGTGTTGTTTTGTATGGTGTTGTTTTATTTTGAGTTGTTTTGTACTGTGTTGTTTTGTACTGTGTTGTTTTGTATTGTATTGTTTTGTGTTGTGTTGTACTGAGTTGTTTTGCACTGTGTTGTTTTGTATTGTTTTGTATGGTGTTGTTTTGTATAGTGTTGTTTTGTACTGTGTTGTTTTGTATGGTGTTGTTTTGTACTGTGGTGTTTGGTATTGTTTGGTATTGTGTTGTTTTGTACTGTGTTGTTTTGTATTGTGTTGTTTTGTATGGTGTTGTTTTGTATTGAGTTGTTTTGTACTGTGTTGTTTTGTATTGTGTTGTTTTGTACTGAGTTGTTTTGTACTGTGTTGTTTTGTATGGTGTTGTTTTGTATGGTGTTGTTTTGTACTGTGTTGTTTGGTATTGTTTGGTATTGTGTTGTTTTGTACTGTGTTGTTTTGTATTGTGTTGTTTTGTATGGTGTTGTTTTGTATGGTGTTGTTTTGTATTGAGTTGTTTTGTACTGTGTTGTTTTGTATGGTGTTGTTTTGTACTGTGTTGTTTTGTATGGTGTTGTTTTGTATGGTGTTGTTTTGTACTGTGTTGTTTGGTATTGTGTTGTTTTGTGTTGTTTTGTATGGTGTTGTTTTGTATTGAGTTGTTTTGTACTGTGTTGTTTTGTATTGTGTTGTTTTGTGTTGTTTTGTACTGAGTTGTTTGGTATTGTGTTGTTTTGTACTGTGTTGTTTTGTATGGTGTTGTTTTGTATGCTGTTGTTTTGTATTGTGTTGTTTTGTATGGTGTTGTTTTGTATGGTGTTGTTTTGTACTGTGTTGTTTGGTATTGTTTTGTATGGTGTTGTTTTGTATAGTGTTGTTTTGTACTGTGTTGTTTTGTATGGTGTTGTTTTGTACTGTGTTGTTTGGTATTGTTTTGTATGGTGTTGTTTTGTATGGTGTTGTTTTGTATTGTGTTGTTTTGTACTGTGTTGTTTTGTATTGTGTTGTTTGGTATTGTGTTGTTTGGTATTGTGTTGTTTTGTATTGTGTTGTTTGGTATTGTGTTGTTTGGTATTGTGTTGTTTTGTATGGTGTTGTTTTGTACTGTGTTGTTTGCTATTGTGTAGTTTTGTACTGTGTTGTTTTGTATTGAGTTGTTTTGTATTGTGTTGTTTTGTATTGTGTTGTTTTGTACTGTGTTGTGTTGTACTGTGTTGTTTTGTACTGTGTTGTATTGTATTGTGTTGTTTTGTACTGTGTTGTTTGGTATGGTGTTGTTTTGTACTGTGTTGATTGGTACTGTGTTGTTTTGTATTGTGTTGTTTTGTATTGTGTTGTCCGGTATTGTGTTGTTTGCTATTGTGTAGTTTTGTACTGTGTTGTTTTGTATTGAGTTGTTTTGTATTGTGTTGTTTTGTATTGTGTTGTTTTGTACTGTGTTGTGTTGTACTGTGTTGTTTTGTACTGTGTTGTATTGTATTGTGTTGTTTTGTACTGTGTTGTTTGGTATTGTGTTGTTTTGTACTGTGTTGTTTGGTATTGTGTTATTTTGTACTGTGTTGTTTGGTATTGTGTTGTTTGGTACTGTGTTGTTTTGTAATGTGTTGTTTGGTATTGTTTTGTATTGTGTTGTTTTGTATTGTGTTGTCTGGTATTGTGTGGTTTGGTATTGTGTTGTTTTGTATTGTGTTGTTTTGTATTGTGTTTTTTTGTGTTGTTTTGTACTGAGTTGTTTTGTACTGCTGTGTTTGGTATTGTGTTGTTTGGAATTGTGTTGTTTTGTACTGTGTTGTTTGGTATTGTGTTGTTTTGTACTGTGTTGTTTGGTATTGTTTTGTACTGTGTTGTTTTGTATTGTGTTGTTTTGTACTGTGTTGTTTTGTACTGTGTTGTTTGGTATTGTTTTGTACTGTGTTGTTTTGTATTGTGCTGTTTTGTATGGTGTTGTTTTGTACTGTGTTGTTTTGTATGGTGTTGTTTTGTACTGTGTTGTTTGGAATTGTTTTGTATGGTGTTGTTTTGTATAGTGTTGTTTTGTATGGTGTTGTTTTGTATGGTGTTATTTTGTACTGTGTTGTTTGGTATTGTGTTGTTTTGTACAGTGTTGTTTTGTATTGTGTTGTTTTATATGGTGTTGTTTTGTATTGAGTTGTTTTGTATTGTGTTGTTTGGTATGGTGTTGTTTTGTACTGTGTTGTTTTGTACTGTGTTGTTTTGTATGGTGTTGTTTTGTACTGTGTTGTTTGTTATTGTTTGGTATTGTGTTGTTATGTACAGTGTTGTTTTGTATTGTGTTGTTTTGTATGGTGTTGTTTTGTACTGTGTTGTTTGGTATTGTTTGGTATTGTGTTGTTTTGTATGGTGTTGTTTTGTACTGTGTTGTTTGGTATTGTTTGGTATTGTGTTGTTTTGTACAGTGTTGTTTTGTATTGTGTTGTTTTGTATGGTGTTGTTTTTTATTGAGTTGTTTTGTACTGTGTTGTTTTGCATTGTATTGTTTTGTGTTGTTTTGTACTGAGTTGTTTTGTACTGTGTTGTTTTGTATTGTGTTGTTTTGTATTGTGTTGTTTGGTATTGTGTTGTTTTGTACTGTGTTGTTTTGTATGGTGTTGTTTTGTATGGTGTTGTTTTGTATTGAGTTGTTTTGTACTGTGTTGTTTTGCATTGTATTGTTTTGTGTTGTTTTGTACTGAGTTGTTTTGTACTGTGTTGTTTTGTACTGTGTTGTTTGGTATTGTGTTGTTTGCTATTGTGTTGTTTTGTACTGTGTTGTTTGGTATCGTGTTGTTTTGTATAGTGTTGTTTTGTACTGTGTTGTTTGGTATTGTTTTGTTTTGTATTGTATTGTTTTGCGTTGTGTTGTACTGAGTTGTTTTGTACTGTGTTTTTTGTACTGTGTTGTTTTGTATTGTATTGTTTTGTGTTGTGTTGTACTGAGTTGTTTTGTATTGTGTTGTTTTGTATGGTGTTGTTTTGTTTTGAGTTGTTTTGTACTGTGTTGTTTTGTACTGTGTTGTTTTGTATTGTATTGTTTTGTGTTGTGTTGTACTGAGTTGTTTTGCACTGTGTTGTTTTGTATTGTTTTGTATGGTGTTGTTTTGTATAGTGTTGTTTTGTACTGTGTTGTTTTGTATGGTGTTGTTTTGTACTGTGTTGTTTGGTATTGTTTGGTATTGTGTTGTTTTGTACTGTGTTGTTTTGTATTGTGTTGTTTTGTATTGTGTTGTTTTGTATGGTGTTGTTTTGTATTGAGTTGTTTTGTACTGTGTTGTTTTGTATTGTGTTGTTTTGTACTGAGTTGTTTTGTACTGTGTTGTTTTGTATGGTGTTGTTTTGTATGGTGTTGTTTTGTACTGTGTTGTTTGGTATTGTTTGGTATTGTGTTGTTTTGTACTGTGTTGTTTTGTATTGTGTTGTTTTGTATGGTGTTGTTTTGTATGGTGTTGTTTTGTATTGAGTTGTTTTGTACTGTGTTGTTTTGTATGGTGTTGTTTTGTACTGTGTTGTTTTGTATGGTGTTGTTTTGTATGGTGTTGTTTTGTACTGTGTTGTTTGGTATTGTGTTGTTTTGTGTTGTTTTGTATGGTGTTGTTTTGTATTGAGTTGTTTTGTACTGTGTTGTTTTGTATTGTGTGTTGTTTTGTGTTGTTTTGTACTGAGTTGTTTGGTATTGTGTTGTTTTGTACTGTGTTGTTTTGTATGGTGTTGTTTTGTATGCTGTTGTTTTGTATTGTGTTGTTTTGTATGGTGTTGTTTTGTATGGTGTTGTTTTGTACTGTGTTGTTTGGTATTGTTTTGTATGGTGTTGTTTTGTATAGTGTTGTTTGGTACTGTGTTGTTTTGTATGGTGTTGTTTTGTACTGTGTTGTTTGGTATTGTTTTGTATGGTGTTGTTTTGTATGGTGTTGTTTTGTATTGTGTTGTTTTGTACTGTGTTGTTTTGTATTGTGTTGTTTGGTATTGTGTTGTTTGGTATTGTGTTGTTTTGTATTGTGTTGTTTGGTATTGTGTTGTTTGGTATTGTGTTGTTTTGTATGGTGTTGTTTTGTACTGTGTTGTTTGCTATTGTGTAGTTTTGTACTGTGTTGTTTTGTATTGAGTTGTTTTGTATTGTGTTGTTTTGTATTGTGTTGTTTTGTACTGTGTTGTGTTGTACTGTGTTGTTTTGTACTGTGTTGTATTGTATTGTGTTGTTTTGTACTGTGTTGTTTGGTATGGTGTTGTTTTGTACTGTGTTGATTGGTACTGTGTTTTTTTGTATTGTGTTGTTTTGTATTGTGTTGTCCGGTATTGTGTTGTTTGCTATTGTGTAGTTTTGTACTGTGTTGTTTTGTATTGAGTTGTTTTGTATTGTGTTGTTTTGTATTGTGTTGTTTTGTACTGTGTTGTGTTGTACTGTGTTGTTTTGTACTGTGTTGTATTGTATTGTGTTGTTTTGTACTGTGTTGTTTGGTATTGTGTTGTTTTGTACTGTGTTGTTTGGTATTGTGTTATTTTGTACTGTGTTGTTTGGTATTGTGTTGTTTGGTACTGTGTTGTTTTGTAATGTGTTGTTTGGTATTGTTTTGTATTGTGTTGTTTTGTATTGTGTTGTCTGGTATTGTGTGGTTTGGTATTGTGTTGTTTTGTATTGTGTTGTTTTGTATTGTGTTTTTTTGTGTTGTTTTGTACTGAGTTGTTTTGTACTGCTGTGTTTGGTATTGTGTTGTTTGGAATTGTGTTGTTTTGTACTGTGTTGTTTGGTATTGTGTTGTTTTGTACTGTGTTGTTTGGTATTGTTTTGTACTGTGTTGTTTTGTATTGTGTTGTTTTGTACTGTGTTGTTTTGTACTGTGTTGTTTGGTATTGTTTTGTACTGTGTTGTTTTGTATTGTCCTGTTTTGTATGGTGTTGTTTTGTACTGTGTTGTTTTGTATGGTGTTGTTTTGTACTGTGTTGTTTGGAATTGTTTTGTATGGTGTTGTTTTGTATAGTGTTGTTTTGTATGGTGTTGTTTTGTATGGTGTTATTTTGTACTGTGTTGTTTGGTATTGTGTTGTTTTGTACAGTGTTGTTTTGTATTGTGTTGTTTTATATGGTGTTGTTTTGTATTGAGTTGTTTTGTATTGTGTTGTTTGGTATGGTGTTGTTTTGTACTGTGTTGTTTTGTACTGTGTTGTTTTGTATGGTGTTGTTTTGTACTGTGTTGTTTGTTATTGTTTGGTATTGTGTTGTTATGTACAGTGTTGTTTTGTATTGTGTTGTTTTGTATGGTGTTGTTTTGTACTGTGTTGTTTGGTATTGTTTGGTATTGTGTTGTTTTGTATGGTGTTGTTTTGTACTGTGTTGTTTGGTATTGTTTGGTATTGTGTTGTTTTGTACAGTGTTGTTTTGTATTGTGTTGTTTTGTATGGTGTTGTTTTTTATTGAGTTGTTTTGTACTGTGTTGTTTTGCATTGTATTGTTTTGTGTTGTTTTGTACTGAGTTGTTTTGTACTGTGTTGTTTTGTATTGTGTTGTTTTGTATTGTGTTGTTTGGTATTGTGTTGTTTTGTACTGTGTTGTTTTGTATGGTGTTGTTTTGTATGGTGTTGTTTTGTATTGAGTTGTTTTGTACTGTGTTGTTTTGCATTGTATTGTTTTGTGTTGTTTTGTACTGAGTTGTTTTGTACTGTGTTGTTTTGTACTGTGTTGTTTGGTATTGTGTTGTTTGCTATTGTGTTGTTTTGTACTGTGTTGTTTGGTATCGTGTTGTTTTGTATAGTGTTGTTTTGTACTGTGTTGTTTGGTATTGTTTTGTTTTGTATTGTATTGTTTTGCGTTGTGTTGTACTGAGTTGTTTTGTACTGTGTTTTTTTGTACTGTGTTGTTTTGTATTGTATTGTTTTGTGTTGTGTTGTACTGAGTTGTTTTGTATTGTGTTGTTTTGTATGGTGTTGTTTTGTTTTGAGTTGTTTTGTACTGTGTTGTTTTGTACTGTGTTGTTTTGTATTGTATTGTTTTGTGTTGTGTTGTACTGAGTTGTTTTGCACTGTGTTGTTTTGTATTGTTTTGTATGGTGTTGTTTTGTATAGTGTTGTTTTGTACTGTGTTGTTTTGTATGGTGTTGTTTTGTACTGTGTTGTTTGGTATTGTTTGGTATTGTGTTGTTTTGTACTGTGTTGTTTTGTATTGTGTTGTTTTGTATGGTGTTGTTTTGTATTGAGTTGTTTTGTACTGTGTTGTTTTGTATTGTGTTGTTTTGTGTTGTTTTGTACTGAGTTGTTTTGTATGGTGTTGTTTTGTACTGTGTTGATTGGTACTGTGTTTTTTTGTGTTGTGTTGTTTTGTATTGTGTTGTCCGGTATTGTGTTGTTTGCTATTGTGTAGTTTTGTACTGTGTTGTTTTGTATTGAGTTGTTTTGTATTGTGTTGTTTTGTATTGTGTTGTTTTGTACTGTGTTGTTTTGTACTGTGTTGTATTGTATTGTGTTGTTTTGTACTGTGTTGTTTGGTATTGTGTTGTTTTGTACTGTGTTGTTTGGTATTGTGTTATTTTGTACTGTGTTGTTTGGTATTGTGTTGTTTGGTACTGTGTTGTTTTGTAATGTGTTGTTTGGTATTGTTTTGTATTGTGTTGTTTTGTATTGTGTTGTCTGGTATTGTGTGGTTTGGTATTGTGTTGTTTTGTATTGTGTTGTTTTGTATTGTGTTTTTTTGTGTTGTTTTGTACTGAGTTGTTTTGTACTGTTGTGTTTGGTATTGTGTTGTTTGGAATTGTGTTGTTTTGTACTGTGTTGTTTGGTATTGTGTTGTTTTGTACTGTGTTGTTTGGTATTGTTTTGTACTGTGTTGTTTTGTATTGTGTTGTTTTGTACTGTGTTGTTTTGTACTGTGTTGTTTGGTATTGTTTTGTACTGTGTTGTTTTGTATTGTGCTGTTTTGTATGGTGTTGTTTTGTACTGTGTTGTTTTGTATGGTGTTGTTTTGTACTGTGTTGTTTGGAATTGTTTTGTATGGTGTTGTTTTGTATAGTGTTGTTTTGTATGGTGTTGTTTTGTATGGTGTTATTTTGTACTGTGTTGTTTGGTATTGTGTTGTTTTGTACAGTGTTGTTTTGCATTGTATTGTTTTGTGTTGTTTTGTACTGAGTTGTTTTGTACTGTGTTGTTTTGTACTGTGTTGTTTGGTATTGTGTTGTTTGCTATTGTGTTGTTTTGTACTGTGTTGTTTGGTATCGTGTTGTTTTGTATAGTGTTGTTTTGTACTGTGTTGTTTGGTATTGTTTTGTTTTGTATTGTATTGTTTTGCGTTGTGTTGTACTGAGTTGTTTTGTACTGTGTTTTTTTGTACTGTGTTGTTTTGTATTGTATTGTTTTGTGTTGTGTTGTACTGAGTTGTTTTGTATTGTGTTGTTTTGTATGGTGTTGTTTTGTTTTGAGTTGTTTTGTACTGTGTTGTTTTGTACTGTGTTGTTTTGTATTGTATTGTTTTGTGTTGTGTTGTACTGAGTTGTTTTGCACTGTGTTGTTTTGTATTGTTTTGTATGGTGTTGTTTTGTATAGTGTTGTTTTGTACTGTGTTGTTTTGTATGGTGTTGTTTTGTACTGTGTTGTTTGGTATTGTTTGGTTTGTGTTGTTTTGTACTGTGTTGTTTTGT
>NC_060192.1:43835440-43876792 GCF_021184085.1 Oncorhynchus gorbuscha
CCTAGTGACACTATGAGAGTAGTACCATTGGATACTGTCTAGTGACACTATGAGAGTAGTACCATTGGATGACACTATGAGAGTAGTACTATTGGATACTGCCTAGTGACACTATGAGAGTAGTACCATTGGATACTGTCTAGTGACACTATGTCTATTAGAGTAGTACCATTGGATACTGTCTAGTGACACTATGAGAGTAGTACCATTGGATACTGTCTAGTGACACTATGAGAGTAGTACCATTGATACTGCCTAGTGACACTATGAGAGTAGTACCATTGGATACTGGCTAGTGACACTATGAGAGTAGTACCATTGATACTGCCTAGTGACACTACCATTGAGAGTCTAGTACCATTGGATACTGCCTAGTGACACTATGAGAGTAGTACCATTGGATACTGTCTAGTGACACTATGATACCATTGGATACTGCCTAGTGAGTAGTACCATTGGATACTGCCTAGTGACACTATGAGAGTAGTACCATTGGATACTGTCTAGTGACACTATTAGAGTAGTACCATTGGATACTGTCTAGTGACACTATGAGAGTAGTACCATTGGATACTGCCTAGTGACACTATTAGAGTAGTACCATTGGATACTGCCTAGTGACACTATGAGAGTAGTACCATTGTACCGCCCATTGGATACTGCCTAGTGACACTATGAGAGTAGTACCATTGGATACTGTCTAGTGACACTATGAGAGTAGTACCATTGGATACTGTACCTAGTGACACTATTAGAGTAGTACCATTGGATACTGCCTAGTGACACTATTAGAGTAGTACCATTGGATACTGTCTAGTGACACTATGAGAGTAGTACCATTGGATACTGCCTAGTGACACTATGAGAGTAGTACCATTGGATACTGCCTAGTGACACTATGAGAGTAGTACCATTGGATACTGTCTAGTGACACTATTGAGAGTAGTACCATTGGATACTGTCTAGTGACACTATGAGAGTAGTACCATTGGATACTGTCTAGTGACACTATTGAGAGTAGTACCATTGGATACTGTCTAGTGACACTATTGAGTAGTAGTACCATTGGATACTGCCTAGTGACACTATTAGAGAGTAGTACCATTGGTATACATTGCTGTCTAGTGACACTATGAGAGTAGTACCATTGGATACTGTCTAGTGACACTATTAGAGTAGTACCATTGGATACTGCCTAGTGACACTATGAGAGTAGTACCATTGGATACTGGCTAGTGACACTATGAGAGTAGTACCATTGGATACTGTCTAGTGACACTATTGAGAGTAGTACCATTGGATACTGTCTAGTGACACTATGAGAGTAGTACCATTGGATACTGCCTAGTGACACTATGAGAGTAGTACCATTGGATACTGCCTAGTGACACTATGAGAGTAGTACCATTGGATACTGCCTAGTGACACTATGAGAGTAGTACCATTGATACTGCCTAGTGACACTATGAGAGTAGTACCATTGGATACTGCCTAGTGACACTATGAGAGTAGTACCATTGGATACTGCCTAGTGACACTATGAGAGTAGTAACTATGAGAGGTACCATTGGATACTGCCAGTAGTTGGATACATTGGATACTGTCTAGTGACACTATGAGAGTAGTACCATTGGATACTGCCTAGTGACACTATGAGATTGTAGTACCATTGGATACTGCCTAGTGACACTATGAGAGTAGTACCATTGGATACTGTCTAGTGACACTATGAGAGTAGTACCATTGGATACTGTCTAGTGACACTATGAGAGTAGTACCATTGGATACTGCCTAGTGACACTATTAGAGTAGTAGATACCATTGGATACTGCCTAGTGACACTATGAGAGTAGTACCATTGGATACTGGCTAGTGACACTATTAGAGTAGTACCATTGGATACTGCCTAGTGACACTATGAGAGTAGTACCATTGGATACTGCCTAGTGACACATTGGATATGAGAGTAGTACCATTGGATACTGTCTAGTGACACTATTAGAGTAGTACCATTGGATACTGTCTAGTGACACTATGAGAGTAGTACCAT
The DNA here is from genome assembly GCF_021184085.1 of Oncorhynchus gorbuscha. Lineage (NCBI taxonomy): Eukaryota > Metazoa > Chordata > Actinopteri > Salmoniformes > Salmonidae > Oncorhynchus > Oncorhynchus gorbuscha. Next base: position 43,837,491 of record NC_060192.1, read on the forward strand.
TGGATACTGCCTAGTGACACTATGAGAGTAGTACCATTGGATACTGCCTAGTGACACTATTAGAGTAGTACCATTGGATACTGCCTAGTGACACTATGAGAGTAGTACCATTGGATACTGCCTAGTGACACTATGAGAGTAGTACCATTGGATACTGTCTAGTGACACTATGAGAGTAGTACCATTGGATACTGCCTAGTGACACTATTAGAGTAGTACCATTGGATACTGCCTAGTGACACTAGTATGATTAGAGTAGTACCATTGGATACTGCATTGGATACTAGTGACACTATGAGAGTAGTACCATTGGATACTGCCTAGTGACACTATGAGAGTAGTACCATTGGATGACACTATGAGAGTAGTACCATTGGATACTGTGACACTATGAGAGTAGTACCATTGGATACTGCCTAGTGACACTATGAGAGTAGTACCATTGGATACTGCCTAGTGACACTATGAGAGTAGTACCATTGGATACTGCCTAGTGACACTATGAGAGTAGTACCATTGGATACTGTCTAGTGACACTATGAGAGTAGTACCATTGGATACTGCCTAGTGACACTATGAGAGTAGTACCATTGGATACTGCCTAGTGACACTATGAGAGTAGTACCATTGGATACTGCCTAGTGACACTATGAGAGTAGTACCATTGGATACTGCCTAGTGACACTATGAGTAGTACCATTGGATACTGCCTAGTGACACTTGAGTAGTACCACTTGAGTAGTACCTGATACCTAGTGACACTATGAGAGTAGTACCAGATACTGCCTAGTGACACTATGAGAGTAGTACCATTGGATACTGCCTAGTGACACTATGAGAGTAGTACCATTGGATACTGCCTAGTGACACTATTAGAGTAGTACCATTGGATACTGTCTAGTGACACTACCATTGGATACTGCCTAGTGTAGTACCATTGGATACTGCCTAGTGACACTAGTACCATTGGATACTGAGTAGTACCATTGGATACTGCCTAGTGACACTATAGAGTAGTACCATTGGATACTGCCTAGTGACACTATGAGAGTAGTACCATTGGATACTGCCTAGTGACACTATAGTGTACCATTGGATACTATGAGAGTAGTACCATTGGATACTGCCTAGTGACACTATGAGAGTAGTACCATTGGATACTGCCTAGTGACACTATGAGAGTAGTACCATTGGATACTGCCTAGTGACACTATAGTAGTACCATTGGATACTGCCTAGTGACAGTAGTACCATTGGATACTGCCTAGTGACACTATAGTACCATTGGACTGCCTAGTGACACAGTACCATTGGATACTGCCTAGTGACACTATGAGAGTAGTACCATTGGATACTGCCTAGTGACACTATGAGAGTAGTACCATTGGATACTGCCTAGTGACACTATGAGAGTAGTACCATTGGATACTGCCTAGTGACACTATGAGAGTAGTACCATTGGATACTGCCTAGTGACACTATGAGAGTAGTACCATTGGATACTGCCTAGTGACACTATGAGAGTAGTACCATTGGATACTGCCTAGTGACACTATGAGAGTAGTACCATTGGATACTGCCTAGTGACACTATGAGAGTAGTACCATTGGATACTGCCTAGTGACACTATGAGAGTAGTACCATTGGATACTGCCTAGTGACACTATGAGAGTAGTACCATTGGATACTGCCTAGTGACACTATGAGAGTAGTACCATTGGATACTGCCTAGTGACACTATGAGAGTAGTACCATTGGATACTGCCTAGTGACACTATGAGAGTAGTACCATTGGATACTGCCTAGTGACACTATTAGAGTAGTACCATTGGATACTGCCTAGTGACACTATTAGAGTAGTACCATTGGATACTAGTGACACTAGAGAGTAGTACCATTGGACTAGTGACACTATGAGAGTAGTACCATTGGATACTGCCTAGTGACACTATGAGAGTAGTACCATTGGATACTGTCTAGTGACACTATAGTACCATTGGATACTGCCTAGTGACACTATGAGAGTAGTACCATTGGATACTGCCTGACACTATAGTACCATTGACCATTGATACTGCCTAGTGACACTATGAGAGTAGTACCATTGGATACTGCCTAGTGACACTGAGAGTAGTACCAGATACTGCCTAGTGACACTATGAGAGTAGTACCATTGGATACTGACACTAGTGACACTATGAGAGTAGTACCATTGGATACTGCCTAGTGACACTATGAGAGTAGTACCATTGGATACTGCCTAGTGACACTATGAGAGTAGTACCATTGGATACTGCCTAGTGACACTATGAGAGTAGTACCATTGGATACTGCCTAGTGACACTATGAGAGTAGTACCATTGGATACTGCCTAGTGACACTATGAGAGTAGTACCATTGGATACTGTCTAGTGACACTATGAGAGTAGTACCATTGGATACTGCCTAGTGACACTATGAGTAGTACCAGATACCATTGGATACATTGGATACTGCCTAGTGACACTATGAGAGTAGTACCATTGGATACTGCCTAGTGACACTATGAGTAGTACCATTGGATACTAGTGACACTATGGATACTGTCTAGTGACACTATGAGAGTAGTACCATTGGATACTGCCATTGATACTGTCTAGTGACACTATGAGAGTAGTACCATTGGTCTAGTGACACTATGAGAGTAGTACCATTGGATACTAGTGACACTAGTGACACTAGTGACACTAGAGTAGTACCATTGGATACTGCCTAGTGACACTATGACACTAGAGTAGTACCATTGGATACTGCCTAGTGACACTATGAGAGTAGTACCATTGGATACTGCCTAGTGACACTATGAGAGTAGTACCATTGGATACTGCCTAGTGACACTATGAGAGTAGTACCATTGGATACTGCCTAGTGACACTATGAGAGTAGTACCATTGGATACTGCCTAGTGACACTATGATTGGAGTAGTACCATTGGATACTGTCTAGTGACACTATGAGAGTAGTACCATTGGATACTGTCTAGTGACACTATGATAGTAGTACCATTGGATACTGCCTAGTGACACTATGAGAGTAGTACCATTGGATACTGTCTAGTGACACTATGAGTAGTACCATTACCATTGGATACTGTCTAGTGACACTATGAGAGTAGTACCATTGGATACTGTCTAGTGACACTATTAGAGTAGTACCATTGGATACTGTCTAGTGACACTAGATTGGATAGTAGTACCATTGGATACTGCCTAGTGACACTATGAGAGTAGTACCATTGGATACTGTCTAGTGACATTGGATACTGGATACTGTCTAGTGACACTATTGAGAGTAGTACCATTGGATACTGTCTAGTGACACTATTAGAGTAGTACCATTGGATACTGCCTAGTGACACTATGAGAGTAGTACCATTGGATACTGCCTAGTGAGTAGTACTATGAGAGTAGTACCATTGGATACTGTCTAGTGACACTATGAGAGTAGTACCATTGGATACTGCCTAGTGACACTATGAGAGTAGTACCATTGGATACTGCCTAGTGACACTATGAGAGTAGTACCATTGGATACTGCCTAGTGACACTATGAGAGTAGTACCATTGGATACTGCCTAGTGACACTATGAGAGTAGTACCATTGGATACTGCCTAGTGACACTATGAGAGTAGTACCATTGGATACTGCCTAGTGACACTATGAGAGTAGTACCATTGGATACTGCCTAGTGACACTATGAGAGTAGTACCATTGGATACTGCCTAGTGACACTATGAGAGTAGTACCATTGGATACTGCCTAGTGACACTATGAGAGTAGTACCATTGGATACTGCCTAGTGACACTATGAGAGAAGTACCATTGGATACTGCCTAGTGACACTATGAGAGTAGTACCATTGGATACTGTAAATATTTTATGAGAGTAGTAATATTGGATACTACCTAGTGACACTAAATATTTTATGAGAGTAGTAACATTGGATACTGCCTGGTGACACTGTAGATATGCGATTGGCCTTGTGTGGCTCAGTTGTTAATCGCGTTAATAGACTGTAACCGAAAGGTCACTGGTTCCAATCCCCGAGGTGGAAAAAAAATCAGTCTGTTCCTTTACTGCTAGTGATGGGGACTTAATCCCTGTAAGTCTCTCTGGATAAGAGCATCTGCTGAATGACTGAAATGTGAATGTACACGAATGGAAAATACCATCGAATGAGCAGTGAGTGAAACTGTCGTCCGATACGTGCTGATTTAGAGCCAAAATGGCACCGTGTTTGTTTTTCTATACTGAGCCATCATGGTGTCTGTGTCTGTCTGTCTGTCTGTCTGTCTGTCTGTCTGTCTGTCTGTCTGTCTGTCTGTCTGTCTGTCTGCGGGTAGTTCTTCCGGAGGCTGACCGAGGAGTTGAGCCAGAAGAGATGGGAGAGTACGCCCATGTCACAACCCATCCCTACGGCAACCAACTCACAGGTCAGAGGTCGTCATAGAACAGACAATCTACTCTATTCCACTCTCCTCTGCTATACTCTACTTAACTTCCTAGTCTATTCTGTTATGGCCTTGTGTGGCTCTGTTGGTAAAGCACCTCTTATATTCTGATTTAATATCTGACAGATGCTAAGACTCCCGGGAATACGGTGGTACTGTTTCACCTAGGGATGTTAATTAACGAACCTGTCAGCTCCATTTTAGACAGCTAACTAAACTTAGTAACCAGCAAACTAAACTTAGTAACCAGCAATCTAAACTTAGTAACCAGCAAACTAAACTTAGTAACCAGCAAACTAAACTTAGTAACCAGCAAACTAAACTTAGTAATCAAGGTCGAAATAGCGTCCAGAGATCCTCATTGATTTTGTTAGTCAGTCTCACTCAGATATCATATTAAAAACAGCAAACATCTCTCTCCGCCCCATGGCAAAATGTGTAGAACCGTTAATCTCCCCAAAAATACATTTAACCGGTTACGCTTATCTGTCTATAGGGCAATTTGTATAATTTGGGCAAGTCAATTGTCAGTCATTAAAACAACGGTGCAGTGTCTGGATCGACCAGAATTATTATTTTCTAAATGACAAAGGATAATGTCATAATAACGTCCTTCTGTAGCTCAGTTGGTAGAGCATGGCGCTTGTAACGCCAGGGTAGTGGGTTCGATCCCCGGGACCACCCATACGTAGAATGTATGCACACATGACTGTAAGTCGCTTTGGATAAAAGCGTCTGCTAAATGGCATATATTAAATTATAATGTTTATAGCAGGGAGGATTTGATGGTGGTGGGGGCCACAAAACATCTGAAAATGTTGCAGTTTTAAAGCCAGTTTGCTGCAATTCTACACATTTTGCCATGGGGCGGAGAGAAATGTTTGCAGTTTTTAACATGATATCTGAGTGAGACTGACTAACGAAATCAATGAGGATCTCTGGACGCTATTTCAACCTTGATTACTAAGTTTAGTTAGCTGGTTACTAAGTTAGCTGGTTACTAAGTTAGCTGGTTACTAAGTTAGCTGGTTACTAAGTTAGCTGGTGACTAAGTTTAGTTAGCTGGTGACTAAGTTTAGTTAGCTGGTGACTAAGTTTAGTTAGCTGGTGACTAAGTTTAGTTAGCTGTCTAAAATGGAGCTGACAGGGACTAATTGAGTGACTGGTGTACACTACATGACCAAAAGTATGTGGACACCTGCTCATCGAACATCTCATTCAAAAATCATGGGTATTTAATATGGAGTTGGTTCCCCCCCTTCACTGCTATAACAGCCTCCACTCTTCTGGGAAGGCTTTCCACTAGATGTTGGAACATTGCTGCTATAACAGCCTCCACTCTTCTAGGAAGGAAGGCTAAATTTCCACTAACAGCCTCCACTCTTTGGAACACTAGATGTTGGAACATTGCTGCTATAACAGCCTCCACTCTTCTAGGAAGGCTTTCCACTAGATGTTGGAACATTGCTGCTATAACAGCCTCCACTCTTCTAGGAAGGCTTTCCACTAGATGTTGGAACATTGCTGCTATAACAGCCTCCACTCTTCTGGGAAGGCTTTCCACTAGATGTTGGAACATTGCTGCTATAACAGCCTCCACTCTTCTGGGAAGGCTTTCCACTAGATGTTGAAACATTGCTGCAGGGACTTGCTTCCATTCAGCCACAAGAGCATTAGTGAGGTGAGGCGATTAGGTCTGGCTCACAGTCAGCGTTCCAATTCATCCCAAAGGTGTTTGATGGGGTTGAGGTCAGGGCTCTGCGCAGGCCAGTCAAGTTCTTTCACATCGATCTTGACAAAATATTTCTGTATGGACCTTGTTTTGTCCACGGAAGCATTTCATGCTGAAACAGGAAAGGACTTTCCTCAAACTGTTGCCAGAAAGTTGGAAGCACAGAATCATCTAGAACGTCATTGTATGCTGTAGTGTTAAGATTTCCCTTCACTGGAAGTAAGGGGCCCAAACCATGAGAAACAGCCCCAGACCATTATTCCTCCTCCACCAAACTTTACAGTTGGCACTATGCAGTTGGGCAGGTAGCGTTCTCCTGGCTTTTATACCCAGATTTTATACACCTGTCAGCAACAGGTGTTGCTGAAATAGCCGAATCCACTCATTTGAACTGGTGTCCACATACTTTTGTCTGTGTGTATATTTTATATATATATATATATAAGGATGTCGGCTAGGAGTTAATATTTTTGACTGTTGCCTGATAGGCCCCTAGTTGTTAAAATACGGAGCAGGGTACATGTGTTGTTGTTCCTAACCCCTTTCCTTCCTCTCACCTACTGGGACTATTGTTGCTTTGTGTGTGTTGTTTTGGTCAGACCTCATCAAGGTAGTCTCTCTCTTTCTCTTTCTCTCTTTCTCTGCGAGTCTCTCTTTCTCTTTTTTTCTGTCTCTCTTTCTCTTTTTTTTTTTCTCTCTCTCTCTCTCTCTCTCTCTCTCTCTCTCTCTCTCTCTCTGCGATTCTCTCTTTCTCTCCCCTCTCTTTCTCTCTTTCTCTCTCTCTCTCTCTCTCTCTCTCTCTCTCTCTCTCTCTCTCTCTCTCTCTGCGATTCTCTCTCTCTCTCTGCGATTCTCTCTCTCTGCAATTCTCTCTCTCTGCGATTCTCTCTCTCTCTCTGCGATTCTCTCTCTTTGCGATTCTCTCTCTCTCTTTGCGATTCTCTCTCTCTGTGCGATTTTCTCTCTCTCTCTCTCTGCGATTCTCTCTCTCTGCGATTCTCTCTCCCTCTCTCTGCGATTCTCGCTCTCTATGATTCTCTCTCTCTCTCTATGATTCTCTCTCATTCTCTCTCTCTCATTCTCTCTCTCTCATTTCTCTCTCTTTCTGCGATTCTCTCTCTCTTTCTGCGATTCTCTCTCGCTCTCTGTGATTCTCTCTCTCTCTGCGATTCTCTCTCTCTCTGCGATTTTCTCTCTCTCTCTCTGCGATTTTCTCTCTCTCTGCGATTCTCTCTCTCTCTCCCTCTCTCTGCGATTCTCTCTCTCTGCGATTCTCTCTCTCTCTCCCTCTCTCTGCGATTCTCTCCCTCTCTCTGCGATTCTCTCCCTCTCTCTGCGATACTCTCGCTCTCTCTGCGATTCTCTCTCCCTCTCTCTGCGATTCTCTCTCTCTTTTTCTCTTTCTCATTTCTCTCTCTTTTTCTCTCTCTCTTTTTCTCTTTTTCTCTCTCTCTCTCTGCGATTCTCTCTCTCTCTGCGATTCTCTCTCTCTCTCTGCGATTCTCTCTCTCTCTCTGCGATTCTCTCTCTCTCTCTGCGATTCTCTCTCTCTCTCTGCGATTCTCTCTCTCTCTCTGCGATTCTCTCTCTCTCTCTGCGATTCTCTCTCTCTCCCTGCGATTCTCTCTCTCTCTCTCTGCGATTCTCTCTCTCTCTCTCTCTCTGCGATTTTCTCTCTCTCTCTCTCTCTGCGATTCTCTCTCTCTCTGCGATTTTCTCTCTCTCTCTCTGCGATTTTCTCTCTCTCTGCGATTCTCTCTCTCTCTCCCTCTCTCTGCGATTCTCTCTCTCTGCGATTCTCTCTCTCTCTCCCTCTCTCTGCGATTCTCTCCCTCTCTCTGCGATTCTCTCCCTCTCTCTGCGATACTCTCGCTCTCTCTGCGATTCTCTCTCCCTCTCTCTGCGATTCTCTCTCTTTCTCTTTCTCATTCTCTCTCTCTTTTTCTCTCTCTCTTTTTCTCTTTTTCTCTTTTTCTCTCTCTCTGCGATTCTCTCTCTCTCTGCGATTCTCTCTCTCTCTCTGCGATTCTCTCTCTCTCTCTGCGATTCTCTCTCTCTCTCTGCGATTCTCTCTCTCTCTCTGCGATTCTCTCTCTCTCTCTGCGATTCTCTCTCTCTCTCTGCGATTCTCTCTCTCTCTCTGCGATTCTCTCTCTCTCTCTCTGCGATTCTCTCTCTCTCTCTCTGCGATTTTCTCTCTCTCTCTCTCTCTATGATTCTCTCTCATTCTCTCTCTCTCATTCTCTCTCTCTCATTCTCTCTCTCTTTCTGACCTTGTTTTGTCCGATTCTCTCTCTCTTTCTGCGATTCTCTCTCGCTCTCTGATTCTTCTCTCTCTCGATCTCTCTCTCTCTCTGCGATTTTCTCTCTCTCTCTCTGCGATTTTCTCTCTCTCTGCGATTTCTCTCTCTCTCTCCCTCTCTCTGCGATTCTCTCTCTCTGCGATTCTCTCTCTCTCTCCCTCTCTCTGCGATTCTCTCCCTCTCTCTGCGATTCTCTCCCTCTCTCTGCGATACTCTCGCTCTCTCTGCGATTCTCTCTCTCCCTCTCTCTCGATTCTCTTCTCTTTTTCTCTTTCTCATTTTCTCTTTCTTTTCTCTCTCTCTTTTTCTCTTTTTTTCTCTCTCTCTCTCTTTCTCTCTCTCTCTCGATTCTCTCTCTCTCTCTGCGATTCTCTCTCTCTCTGCGATCTCTCTCTCTCTCTCTCTGCGATTCTCTCTCTCTCTCTCGATTCTCTCTCTCTCTCTGCGATTCTCTCTCTCTCTCTGCGATTCTCTCTCTCTCCCTGCGATTCTCTCTCTCTCTCTCTCTCTCTCTCTCTCTCTCTCTCGATTTTCTCTCTCTCTCTCTCTCTGCGATTCTCTCTCTCTCTCGATTTTTTCTCTCTCTCTCTCTCTCGATTTTCTCTCTCTCTGCGATTCTCTCTCTCTCTCCCTCTCTCTGCGATTCTCTCTCTCTGCGATTCTCTCTCTCTCTCCCTCTCTCTGCGATTCTCTCCCTCTCTCTGCGATTCTCTCCCTCTCTCTGCGATACTCTCGCTCTCTCTGCGATTCTCTCTCCCTCTCTCTGCGATTCTCTCTCTCTTTTTCTCTTTCTCATTCTCTCTCTCTTTTTCTCTCTCTCTTTTTCTCTTTTTCTCTCTCTCTCTCTGCGATTCTCTCTCTCTCTGCGATTCTCTCTCTCTCTCTGCGATTCTCTCTCTCTCTCTGCGATTCTCTCTCTCTCTCTGCGATTCTCTCTCTCTCTCTGCGATTCTCTCTCTCTCTCTGCGATTCTCTCTCTCTCTCTGCGATTCTCTCTCTCTCTCTGCGATTCTCTCTCTCTCTCTGCGATTCTCTCTCTCTCTCTCTGCGATTCTCTCTCTCTCTCTCTGCGATTTTCTCTCTCTCTCTCTCTCTGCGATTTTCTCTCTCTCTCTCTCTCTCTGCGATTTTCTCTCTCTCTCTCTCTCTCTGCGATTTTCTCTCTCTCTCTCTGCGATTTTCTCTCTCTCTGCGATTCTCTCTCTCTCTCCCTCTCTCTGCGATTCTCTCTCTCTGCGATTCTCTCTCTCTCTCCCTCTCTCTGCGATTCTCTCCCTCTCTCTGCGATTCTCTCCCTCTCTCTGCGATACTCTCGCTCTCTCTGCGATTCTCTCTCCCTCTCTCTGCGATTCTCTCTCTCTTTTTCTCTTTCTCATTCTCTCTCTCTTTTCTCTCTCTCTTTTTCTCTTTTTCTCTCTCTCTCTCTGCGATTCTCTCTCTCTCTGCGATTCTCTCTCTCTCTCTGCGATTCTCTCTCTCTCTCTGCGATTCTCTCTCTCTCTCTGCGATTCTCTCTCTCTCTCTGCGATTCTCTCTCTCTCTCTCTGCGATTCTCTCTCTCTCTCTGCGATTCGATTCTCTCTCTCTCTCTGCGATCTCTCTCTCTCTCTCTCTGCGATTCTCTCTCTCTCTCTCTCTCGATTTCTCTCTCTCTCTCTCTGCTCTCTCTCTCTCTCTGCGATCTCTCTCTCTCTCTCTCTCTGCGATTTTCTCTCTCTCTCTCTCTCTCGATTTTCTCTCTCTCTCTCTCTCTGCGATTTTCTCTCTCTCTCTCTCTCTCTGCGATTTTCTCTCTCTCTCTCTCTCTCTCTCTCTGCGATTTTCTCTCTCTCTCTCTCTCTGCGATTTTCTCTCTCTCTCTCTCTCTGCGATTTTCTCTCTCTGCGATTTTCTCTCTCTCTCTCTCTGCGATTCTCTCTCTCTCTGCGATTCTCTCTCTCTCTGCGATTCTCTCTCTCTCTGCGATTCTCTCTCTCTCTGCGATTCTCTCTCTCTCTGCGATTTTCTCTCTCTACGATTTTCTCTCTCTCTCTCTCTGCGATTCTCTCTCTCTCTGCGATTCTCTCTCTCTCTGCGATTCTCTCTCTCTCTGCGATTCTCTCTCTCTCTGCGATTCTCTCTCTCTCTGCGATTCTCTCTCTCTCTGCGATTCTCTCTCTCTGCGATTCTCTCTCTCTCTCCCTCTCTCTCTCTGCGATTCTCTCTCTCTCTCTCTCTCTCTCTCTCTCTCTCTCTCTCTGCGATTCTCTCTCTCTCTCCCTCTCTCTCTCTGCGATTCTCTCTCTCCCTCTCTCTCTCTGCGATTCTCTCTCTCTCTCTCTCTGCGATTCTCTCTCTCTCCCTCTCTCTCTGAGATTCTCTCTCTCTCTCCCTCTAGAAAGCGAGGATGATTCTCTCTCTCTCTCTCTCTCTCTCTCTGCGATTCTCTCTCTCTCTCCCTCTCTCTCTCTGCGATTCTCTCTCTCTCTCCCTCTCTCTCTCTGCGATTCTCTCTCTCTCTCTCTCTCTCTCTGCGATTCTCTCTCTCTCTCCCTCTCTCTCTGCGATTCTCTCTCTCTCTGCGATTCTCTCTCTCTCTCTCTCTCTCTCTCTCTCTCTCTCTCTCTCTCTCTCTCTCTCTCTCTCTCTCTCTCTCTCTCTCTCTCTCGTTCTCTCTCTCTCTCTCCCCTCACGTTTCTCTCTCTCTCTCCCTCTCTCTGCGATTCTCTCTCTCTCTGCGATTCTCTCTCTCTCTCCCTCTCTCTGCGATTCTCTCTCTCTCTCCCTCTCTCTGCGATTCTCTCTCTCTCTCTCTCTCTCTCTCTCTCTCTCTCTCTCGTTTCTCTCTCTCTCTCCCTCTCTCTGCGATTCTCTCTCTCTCTCTCTGCGATTCTCTCTCTCTCTGCGATTCTCTCTCTCTCTCTCCCTCTCTCTGTGATTCTCTCTCTGCGATTCTCTCCCTCTCTCTGCGATTCTCTCCCTCTCTCTGCGATTCTCTCTCTCTCTGCGATTCTCTCTGCGAGCTCTCTCTCTCTCTCTCTCTCTCTGTGAGGATCTCTCCCTCTCTCTCTCCCTCTCTGCGATTCTCTTTAATTTTCTCTCCCCCTGCGATTTTCTCCCTGTGCGTAGAAAATAATGTCTCCTCTCTGGGTAGACAGACAGGAAGGACTCAGCGGTGGGAATCGAGGATTGAGAGGAAGATAGAGGAGAGGATGGAAAGAGACAGGGTAAAACATCTCAGAGGTGAGAGAAGGAAATAAGGGATGGAGAGAGACACAGGGTAGAGAGAGAGGATGAGAGAGACACAGGGTAGAAAGAGAGGATGAGAGAGACACAGGGTAGAAAGAGAGGATGAGAGAGACACAGGGTAGAAAGAGAGGATGAGAGAGACACAGGGTAGAAAGAGAGGATGAGAGAGACACAGGGTAGAAAGAGAGGATGAGAGAGACACAGGGTAGAAAGAGAGGATGAGAGACACAGGGTAGAAGAGAGGATGAGAGAGACACAGGGTAGAAAGAGAGGATGAGAGAGACACAGGGTAGAAAGAGAGGATGAGAGAGACACAGGGTAGAAAGAGAGGATGAGAGACACAGGGTAGAAAGAGAGGATGAGAGAGACACAGGGTAGAAAGAGAGGATGAGAGAGACACAGGGTAGAAAGAGAGGATGAGAGAGACACAGGGTAGAAAGAGAGGATGAGAGAAAGAAAAAGGGATGGAGAGACAGACTGGGTAGAGAGACAGACTGGGTAGAGAGACAGACTGGGTAGAGAGACAGACTGGGTAGAGAGACAGACTGGGTAGAGAGACAGACTGGGTAGAGAGACAGACTGGGTAGAGAGAGAGGATGAGAGACAGACTGGGTAGAGAGACAGACTGGGTAGAGAGAGAGGATGAGAGAGAGACTGGGTAGAGAGACAGACTGGGTAGAGAGACAGACTGGGTAGAGAGACAGACTGGGTAGAGAGACAGACTGGGTAGAGAGACAGACTGGGTAGAGAGACAGACTGGGTAGAGAGAGACTGGGTAGAGAGACAGACTGGGTAGAGAGACAGACTGGGTAGAGAGATAGACTGGGTAGAGAGACAGACTGGGTAGAGAGACAGACTGGGTAGAGAGACAGACTGGGTAGAGAGACAGACTGGGTAGAGAGACAGACTGGGTAGAGAGAGAGGATGAGAGACAGACTGGGTAGAGAGACAGACTGGGTAGAGAGACAGAGGATGAGAGAGACAGACTGGGTAGAGAGACAGACTGGATAGAGAGACAGATGGTAGAGACAGAGGATGAGAGACAGACTGGGTAGAGAGACAGACTGGGTAGAGAGACAGACTGGGTAGAGAGACAGACTGGGTAGAGAGAGAGGATGAGAGACAGACTGGGTAGAGAGAGAGGATGAGAGACAGACTGGGTAGAGAGACAGACTGTAGAGAGACAGACTGGGTAGAGAGACAGACTGGATAGAGAGAGAGGATGAGAGACAGACTGGGTAGAGAGACAGACTGAGAGAGACAGACTGGGTAGAGAGAGAGGATGAGAGAGACAGACTGGGTAGAGAGACAGACTGGGTAGAGAGACAGACTGGGTAGAGAGACAGACTGGGTAGAGAGACAGACTGGGTAGAGAGAGAGGATGAGAGACAGACTGGGTAGAGAGACAGACTGGGTAGAGAGACAGACTGGGTAGAGAGACAGACTGGGTAGAGAGACAGACTGGGTAGAGAGACAGACTGGGTAGAGAGAGAGGATGAGAGACAGACTGGGTAGAGAGACAGACTGGGTAGAGAGACAGACTGGGTAGAGAGACAGACTGGGTAGAGAGACAGACTGGTTAGAGAGAGAGAGGATGAGAGACAGACTGGGTAGAGAGAGAGGATGAGAGACAGACTGGGTAGAGAGACAGACTGGGTAGAGAGAGAGGATGAGAGACAGACTGGGTAGAGAGACAGACTGGGTAGAGAGACAGACTGGGTAGAGAGAGAGGATGAGAGACAGACTGGGTAGAGAGACAGACTGGGTAGAGAGACAGACTGGGTAGAGAGACAGACTGGGTAGAGAGAGAGGATGAGAGACAGACTGGGTAGAGAGACAGACTGGGTAGAGAGACAGACTGGGTAGAGAGACAGACTGGGTAGAGAGACAGAGTGAATGGAACAGGTTCAGTGGGGACATTGTGTTTCGCTCTCAATGACCTCCTGCATTTTAGGAACCTAGAAATAAAAACTGTTTCCGTGTTTGATTTGGTAAGAGGATGGAGTCCAACAAGAGGTTGGAGGCAGCTACAGAGGAGGGGGGATACTGGAATGGCTTTTAAAATAGGATACAGCGCATTCGGAAAGTATTCAGACCCCTTCACTTTTTCCACGTTGTTACGTTACAGCCCGAAAATGGATTTAATAAGTGTTTTTCCACATCAGTCTACACACAATACCCCATAATGACATCACAATACGCCATAATGACATCACAATACGCCATAATGACATCACAATACGCCATAATGACATCACAATACCCCATAATGACATCACAATACGCCATAATGACATCACAGAGAGGTGGCAGCATCATGCTGTGGGGATGTCTTTCAGCAGCAGGGACTGGGAGACTAGTCAGGATTGAGGGAAAGACTAATGGAGCAAAGTACAGAGAGATCTTTGATGAAACCTGCTCCAGAGCGCTCAGGACCTCAGACTGGGGCGAAGGTTCACCTTCCAACAGGACAACGATCCTAAGCACACAGCCAAGACAATGCAGGAGTGGCTTTGGGACAAGTCCCTGAATGTCCTTGAGTGGCCCAGCCAGAGCCTGGTCTTGAACCCGATCAAACATCTCTGGAGAGACCTGAAAATAGCTGTGCAGCGACACTCCCCATCCAACCTGACAGATCTTGAGAGGATCTGCAGAGAAGAATGGGAGAAACTCCCCAAATACAGGTGTGCCAAGGTTGTACTGTCATACCCAAGAAGACTTGAGGCTGTAATCGCTGCCAAAGATGCTTCAACAAAGTACTGAGGAAATGGTCTGAATACTGATGTTAATGTGATATTTCAATATATAAATCAATATATAAACCAGTTTTTACTTTGTCATTATGTGGTATTGTGTGTAGTTTGAGGGCTAAAACTCCCCAATTTAAATCCATTTTAGAATAAGGCTTTAATGTAACAAAATGTGGAAAAAGGGTTTGGCTTAATCTGTTATTGTACTACTCTAATGCTTACATTAATTGTTGATTATTTTTCTCTCTCTCCCTCTGTCTCTGTCCCTCTGTCTCTCTCTGTCTCTCTCTGTCTCTCTCTCTCTCTCTGTGTCTCTGTCTCTCTCTGTCTCTCTCTCTGTCTCTCTGTGTCTCTGTCTCTCTCTCTGTGTCTCTGTCTCTCTCTCTGTCTCTGTCTCTCTCTGTCTCTCTCTCTGTCTCTCTGTGTCTCTGTCTCTCTCTCTCTCTCTGTGTCTCTGTCTCTCTCTCTGTCTCTCTGTCTCTCTCTGTCCCTCTGTCTCTCTCTGTCTCTGTCTCTCTCTGTGTCTCTCTGTCTCTGTCTCTCTCTCTGTCTCTCTCTCTCTCTGTGTCTCTGTCTCTCTCTGTCTCTGTCTCTGTCTCTCTCTGTCTCTGTCTCTCTCTCTCTCTCTCTCTCTGTGTCTCTGTCTCTCTCTGTCTCTCTCTCTCTCTGTCTCTCTCTGTCTCTCTCTCTCTCTGTGTCTCTCTCTCTCTCTCTCTCTCTCTCTCTCTCTCTCTCTCTGTGTCTCTCTCTCTCTCTCTCTCTCTCTCTGAGTCTCTGTCTCTGTCTCTCTCTCTGTCTCTCATATTCCCCCTCAGGCCTTTGAGGACCTCAGTAAGCTGATGGTGAAGGTAAGAGCGTTTTATATATGTATGAACTAGCAATATTCCATGTGCAGGCCTCTAGCGCCGGGTCGACCCTGGCCTTAAGTGTTAACGTTCATTTTCCATTTGTGACGAATACATTTTGAAATATTAATCACTCACGATAAAAACTGTCTCCTCTCGCTCTCTCGTTAGGCGAAGGAGATGGTGGAGCTGTCCAGGTCCATCGCCAACAAAATCAAAGACAAGCAGGGAGACATCACAGAGGATGAGGTCGGTCTGCTCTTCATCACCATCACCACCACCTAGTTTTTCTAGGGCTGTGTCCCAAATGGAACACAAATTCCAATGTAGTGCAGTAGTTTGACCAGGGGGAATAGGGTCCCAATGTAGTGCAGTAGTTTGACCAGGGGGAATAGGGTCCCAATGTAGTGCAGTAGTTTGACCAGGGGGAATAGGGTCCCAATGTAGTGCAGTAGTTTGACCAGGGGGAATAGGGTCCCAATGTCGTGCACTAGTTTGACCAGGGGGAATAGGGTCCCAATGTAGTGCACTAGTTTGACCAGGGGGAATAGGGTCCCAATGTAGTGCACTAGTTTGACCAGGGGGAATAGGGTCCCAATGTAGTGCAGTGAAATGTGTTGTTTTACAGGGTCAGCCATACTAGTGCGGTGGTAGTAAGTAAATTAGGAGCGCCTTATGTCCCTAGACGACAGGGTTATGTCCCTAGACGACAGGGTTATGTCCCTAGACGACAGCGTTATGTCCCTAGACGACAGCGTTATGTCCCTAGACGACAGCGTTATGTCCCTAGACGACAGCGTTATGTCCCTAGACGACAGGGTTATGTCCCTAGACGACAGGGTTATGTCCCTAGACGACAGGGTTATGTCCATAGACGACACCTAGACGACAGGGTTATGTCCCTAGACGACAGGGTTATGTCCTTAGACGACAGGGTTATGTCCCTAGACGACAGGGTTATGCCCCTAGACGACAGGGTTATGCCCCTAGACGACAGGGTTATGTCCCTAGACGACAGGGTTATGTCCCTAGACGACAGGGTTATGTCCCTAGACGACAGGGTTATGTCCCTAGACGACAGGGTTATGCCCCTAGACGACAGGGTTATGCCCCTAGACGACAGGGTTATGCCCCTAGACGACAGGGTTATGCCCCTAGACGACAGGGTTATGTCCCTAGACGACAGGGTTATGTCCCTAGACGACAGGGTTATGTCCCTAGACGACAGGGTTATGTCCCTAGACGACAGGGTTATGTCCCTAGACGACAGGGTTATGTCCCTAGACGACACCTAGACGACAGCGTTATGTCCCTAGACGACAGGGTTATGTCCCTAGACGACAGGGTTATGTCCCTAGACGACAGGGTTATGTCCCTAGACGACAGGGTTATGTCCCTAGACGACAGCGTTATGTCCCTAGACGACAGGGTTATGTCCCTAGACGACAGGGTTATGTCCCTAGACGACAGGGTTATGTCCCTAGACGACAGGGTTATGTCCCTAGACGACAGGGTTATGCCCCTAGACGACAGGGTTATGTCCCTAGACGACCCTAGACGACAGGGTTATGTCCCTAGACGACAGGGTTATGTCCCTAGACGACAGGGTTATGCCCCTAGACGACAGGGTTATGCCCCTAGACGACAGGGTTATGCCCCTAGACGACAGGGTTATGCCCCTAGACGACAGGGTTATGCCCCTAGACGACAGGGTTATGTCCCTAGACGACAGGGTTATGTCCCTAGACGACAGGGTTATGTCCCTAGACGACAGGGTTATGTCCCTAGACGACAGGGTTATGTCCCTAGACGACAGGGTTATGTCCCTAGACGACACCTAGACGACAGCGTTATGTCCCTAGACGACAGGGTTATGTCCCTAGACGACAGGGTTATGTCCCTAGACGACAGGGTTATGTCCCTAGACGACAGCGTTATGTCCCTAGACGACAGGGTTATGTCCCTAGACGACAGGGTTATGTCCCTAGACGACAGGGTTATGTCCCTAGACGACAGGGTTATGTCCCTAGACGACAGGGTTATGCCCCTAGACGACCCTAGACGACAGGGTTATGTCCCTAGACGACAGGGTTATGTCCCTAGACGACAGGGTTATGTCCCTAGACGACAGGGTTATGGTCTCTGTATCCGCTCAGTTAGGTCAGTGGTTCCCAAACTTTTCACTCAAGCACCCCTTTCATCATGTGGGAACATCCTGTGCCCCCTTGCCTTCCTCAGTTTAATCAATTGCTGCTATTTGTTATATAAGAATAACACAAATTATTCAAATGTAGTTAATTAATTAGCCTTTTGCTCATCAAGAAACAGTAACTACTAACACGACCCCCTGGTTTCCCTCCCTGACGCCACCCCCTGGTTTCCCTCCCTGACGCCACCCCTGGTTTCCCTCCCTGACGCCACCCCTGGTTTCCACCCCCTGGTTTCCACCCCTGGTTTCCCTCCCTGACGCCACCCCTGGTTTCCCTCCCTGACGCCACCCCCTGGTTTCCCTCCCTGACGCCACCCCCTGGTTTCCACCCCTGGTTTCCCTCCCTGACGCCACCCCCTGGTTTCCACCCCCTGGTTTCCACCCCCTGGTTTCCACCCCTGACGCCACCCCTGGTTTCCACCCCTGGTTTCCCTCCCTGACGCCACCCCCTGGTTTCCACCCCTGGTTTCCCTCCCTGACGCCACCCCCTGGTTTCCACCCCCTGGTTTCCCTCCATGACGCCACCCCCTGGTTTCCCTCCCTGACGCCACCCCCTGGTTTCCACCCCCTGGTTTCCCTCCTTGATGCCACCCCTGGTTTCCACCCCCTGGTTTCCACCCCTGGTTTCCCTCCCTGACGCCACCCCCTGGTTTCCCTCCCTGACGCCACCCCTGGTTTCCCTCCCTGATGCCACCCCCTGGTTTCCCTCCCTGACGCCACCCCCTGGTTTCCACCCCCTGGTTTCCCTCCCTGATGCCACCCCTGGTTTCCACCCCTGGTTTCCACCCCTGGTTTCCCTCCATGACACCACCCCCTGGTTTCCCTCCATGACGCCACCCCTGGTTTCCTGACGCCACCCCCTGGTTTCCACCCCTGGTTTCCCTCCCTGATGCCACCCCCTGGTTTCCACCCCCTGGTTTCCACCCCTGGTTTCCCTCCCTGACGCCACCCCCTGGTTTCCCTCCCTGACGCCACCCCCTGGTTTCCCTCCCTGACGCCACCCCCTGGTTTCCCTCCCTGATGCCACCCCCTGGTTTCCACCCCTGGTTTCTCTCCCTGACGCCACCCCCTGGTTTCCACCCCTGGTTTCTCTCCCTGACGCCACCCCCTGGTTTCCCTCCCTGACGCCACCCCTGGTTTCCACCCCTGGTTTCCCTCCCTGGTTTCCACCCCCTGGTTTCCCTCCCTGATGCCACCCCCTGGTTTCCACCCCCTGGTTTCCCTCCCTGATGCCACCGCCTGGTTCTCGAAAAGAGAACATGAAGGAGATATTAACCAGCCTACTGCTGTGACATGGCACATGCTTCCCTATCAATGAAGACTAGGGTGTCCCATTACTGTTGTAGATTAGTAAAGACCTGTTTTTTAATTGTGAGAATCCAGCCTATTATATTGTTGTAGATGATGTAATAATTGAGTTGCGTCTCCGTGCCGACCACTCCACGCACCCCACAGTTTGGGAACCACTGGGCTGGGAACAATATAGGGTCTCACACACACACACACACACACACACACACACACACTTAGATGCGCGCGCACACACACTTAGATGCCCACACACACACACGGATAACCCATGTGATCTGCTTGTACTCTAATACTCTGAAAGTTAATACTCTGGAGGTTAATGGGCTTTCTGGTTGTTGACAAGGATTTAGCTGGCTGTACACACACCATAGTACGTGAGTGGAGCTGGATTTCCAGCTGCTCACACACACACACACACACACACACACACACACACACACATAAACACACACACACACATAAACACACACACATAAACACACACACATAAACACACACACACACACACACACACATAAACACACACACACACACATAAACACACACACACCCGTTATGTTCTTCTAAATCAAATTTTCCGTAACCCTATTTACATTGACTACCCCCCCTTACACTGCTGCTACTCTCTGTTTATTATCTATACATAGTCACTTTACCCCTACCTACATATACACTGCTGCTACTCTCTGTTTATTATCTATGCATAGTCACTTTACCCCTACCTACATATACACTGCTGCTACTCTCTGTTTATTATCTATGCATAGTCACTTTACCCCTACCTACACTGCTGCTACTCTCTGTTTATTATCTATGTATAGTCACTTTACCCCTACCTACATGTACTCTCTGTTTATTATCTATGCATAGTCACTTTACCCCTACCTACATGTACTCTCTGTTTATTATCTATGTATAGTCACTTTACCCCTACCTACATGTACACTGCTGCTACTCACTGTTTATTATCTATGTATAGTCACTTTACCCCTACCTACATGTACACTGCTGCTACTCACTGTTTATTATCTATGCATAGTCACTTTACCCCTACCTACATATACACTGCTGCTACTCTCTGTTTATTATCTATGTGTAGTCACTTTACCCCTACCTACACTGCTGCTACTCTCTGTTTATTATCTATGTATAGTCACTTTACCCCTACCTACACTGCTGCTACTCTCTGTTTATTATCTATGTATAGTCACTTTACCCCTACCTACACTGCTGCTACTGTCTGTTTATTATCTATGCATAGTCACTTTACCCCTACCTACATATACACTGCTGCTACTCTCTGTTTATTATCTATGTATAATCACTTTACCCCTACCTACATATACACTGCTGCTACTCTCTGTTTATTATCTATGTATAATCACTGTACACATGACCTCGATTAACCTGTACATTGACTCGGTACCGGTACCCTCTGTATATAGCCTCGTTATTGTTATGTAAATGTATTGTGTTACCTATTGACTAGCCCCTTACCCAAACCCTAATGTCTTGTGTTACCTATTGACTAGCCCCTTACTCAAACCCTAATGTCTTGTGTTACCTATTGACTAGCCCCTTACCCAAACCCTAATGTCTTGTGTTACCTATTGACTAGCCCCTTACTCAAACCCTAATGTCTTGTGTTACCTATTGACTAGCCCCTTACCCAAACCCTAATGTCTTACATTTAACATTTACATTTAAGTCATTTAGCAGACGCTCTTATCCAGAGCCACTTACAAATTCACTAATTGTAACCGTAACGCCTAAACTTAAGAATAGCCTTTGTCCTCATGGGGACGCAGGAAATGTCCCCACAAGGTAGAATTTTCCTTGTTTTACTACATCGTTGTGGGGACTTTTTTAGGGATTTAAAATCCTACACAAGGATAGAAGAACCAACCCACACACACATCCATGAGACATTGTGTGCTGACTGTGAGGTAGAGGGACATAGAATTCCAGACAGGCAGTTGAAGGGACACCTGTGTGTGTGCTTGTCCTCCAAGAACATGGCAGATTTACCTACCATGGATTTGGCTGGTGTTACACACACACACACACACACACACACACACACACACACACACACACACACACACACACACACACACACACACACACACACACACACACACACACACACTTGGTTTGCTATCCTTGTAGGGACCAACCAATTGATTCCCATTCAAAATCCTATTTTCCTTAACCGTAATTGTAACCCTGGCCCCTAATGCCTAACCCTGGCCCCTAATGCCTAACCCTGACCCCTAATGCCTAACCCTGACCCCTAATGCCTAACTCTGACCCCTAATGCCTAACTCTGACCCCTAATGCCTAACTCTGACCCCTAATGCCTAACTCTGACCCCTAATGCCTAACTCTGACCCCTAATGCCTAACTCTGACCCCTAATTGTAACCCTGGCCCCTAATTATAACCCTGGCCCCTAATTATAACCCTGGCCCCTAATTATAACCCTGGCCCCGAATGCCTAACCCTGGCCCCTAATTATAACCCTGGCCCCTAATGCCTAACTCTGCCTAATATTGCCCTTTTCCTTGTGGGGACTGTCCCCACTTGCCCCAATTTATTTATTTATTTATTTTATTTTTTCCTTGGACTTTCAGTGTCACAACCAAAAAACACACACACTGTACATCTTAATACCTCTATTGTTCTCTCTCTCTCTCTCTCCTGCTTCTCTCTCTCTCTCTCTCGCTCTCTCGCTCTCTCGCTCTCTCGCTCTCTCTACACCAGACTATCCGGTTCAAATCCTACCTGCTCAGTATGGGTATAGCCAACCCCGTTACCAGGGAGACGCACGGCTCAGGTACCCACTACCACCTACAGCTGGCCAAGCAGCTGGGAGACATTCTGCTGGCACCACTAGAGGTATGTGATCTTAAAGTACAGTGTGACAGTGGTTTTGCAGCATCCTGTAGTCTGTCGGTTTGAGAACGACCGGGAACAACGTCACCCCTGGACGCCACGTTTCTCTCTTCTCTCTGGAGTTCAAACACATGAGATCACTAGGTTAGCTAGGATATATATATATATATCAGTGTTCCAGATCGAGCAGGCTCCAGTATTTTACAGACGCGACATGCTATAAAGGGATACTTTGGGATTTTGGCAACGAGGCCCTTTTTATCTACTTCCTCATAGTCAGATGGACTCGTGGACACCATGTTTAATGTTTCTGTGTCCAGTATGAAGGAAGATGGAGGTGGTTTTTCAAGCCAATGCTAACTAGCATTTGCGCTAACTTCACAGTGCGTTCGGGAAGGTATTCATAGTCCTTATTATCTACATACTATCTCATTTACATAGGTATTCACACGTCCCTGAGTCAATACATGTTAGAATCACCTTTGGCAACGATTACAGCTGTGAGACTTTCTGGGTCCGTCTCTGAGAGACTTTCTGGGTCCGTCTCTGAGAGTCTTTCTGGGTCAGTCTCTGAGAGTCTTTCTGGGTCAGTCTCTGAGAGTCTTTCTGGGTCAGTCTCTGAGAGTCTTTCTGGGTCAGTCTTTCTGGGTCAGTCTCTAAGAGCTGTGAGTCTTTCTGGGTCAGTCCTGGATTGTAGAATTTGTCCGTTCTTTCTTTCTTCTAAATTCTTCAAGCTCCTGTCCAGTTGGTTGTTGATCATTGCTAGACAGCCATTTCTTGCCGTACATTTTCAAGTAGATTTAAGTCAAAACTGCATCTTGTCCACTCCGGAACATTCTCTTGGTAATCAACTCCAGTGTAGGTTTGGCCTGGTGTTGTTAGGTTAAATATGTATCTCTTTCTCTCTGTTCCTGTAGGAGCGTGGTGGGATGATGGCTCTGACTGAAGTGTACTGTCTGGTCAACAGAGCTAGGGGAATGGAGGTGAGCTGAGGACACGCATACACACACATATACATATACACACACACACATACATACACACACATATTCCCCCTCCCACACACACACACACGCGCGCATCTTTAAACTTTGCTGTGCGTTCGAGGTTTCTTTTTACAGTCTATGGTGCGACAAAACCGCGTTCAGACACGGTAACCTGAGCTGATTGGCCAGCGGTAGGACTATAGGTGCACTCGATTGGTTCTCTGGGCCTGCTGGGTAGGCGGAGTTCTACCTTCAGACACGGTGACCTGAGCTGATTGGCCAGCGGTAGAACTATAGGTGCACTCGATTGGTTCTCTGGGCCTGCTGGGTAGGCGGAGTTCTACCTTCAGACACGGTAACCTGAGCTGATTGGCCAGCGGTAGAACTATAGGTGCACTTAAATATATTAGCTCTCAAGCTTAGCCTTTTGTTAATAACACTGTCATCTCAGATTTTCTAAATATGCTTTTCAACCATAGCAAAACAAGCATTTGTGTAAGATTATTGATAGCTAGCATAGCATTTAGCGTAGCATTCAGCGGGCAACATTTTCACAAAAACAAGAAAAGCATTCAAATAAAATAATTTACCTTTGAAGAACTTCGGATGTTTTCAATGAGGAGATTCTCAGTTAGATAGCAAATGTTCAGTTTTTCCTTTATACGATTCTTTGTGTTGGAGAAATCGCTCCGTTTTGTTCGTCACGTTTGGCTACCAAAAAAAACAAATTCAGTCATCAAAACGCCAAACTTTTTTCCAAATTAAAACTCCATAATATCGACTGAAACATGGTAAACGTTGTTTAGAATCAATCCTCAAGGTGTTTTTCACATATCTCTTCATGATATATCATTCCTGGAAGTCTCCTCTCTGTCTCAACCACATGGAAGAATGCGAGCAGCTTGGAGATTACGCAACAATTTCGACAAAGGACACCGGGCGGACACCTGGTAAATGTAGTCTCTTATGGCCAATCTTCCAATGATATGCCTACAAACACGTCACAATGCTGCAGACACCTTGGGGAAACGACAGAAAGTGTGGCTCGTTCAGGGCGCATTTACAGCCATATAAGGAGACAATGGAAAACAGCACCTCAAACATTTGGCTCACTTCCTGTTTGAAGTTTCATCTTGGTTTCGCCCGTAGCATCAGTTCTGTGGCACTCGCAGATAATATCTTTGCAGTTTTGGAAACGTCAGAGTGTTTTCTTTCCAAAGCTGTCAATTATATGCATAGTCGAGCATCTTTTCGTGACAAAATATCTTGTTTAAAACGGGAACGTTTTTTTCATCAAAAAATGAAATACTGCCCCTAGGGTTCCAAGAGGTTAAACAGCATGATCATTACACAGGTGCACCTTGTGCTGGGGACAGCCTATAACATTTATCTTTTGGTCCACTAGTAAATAAAAAATCTACCAGCCACTCAGATTTTTTTCACCAGCCCTAATATTTTTTTCAGAGCTAAAATGACAAAAAAATAATAACTATGAGCATGCTTTGTAATGTTTCTAAAACAATAAATGAATTATTAGGAAGAAGTAATGTGGTATATTGGTAAATTCTTTAATTGTTTGTGACCGGAGTCTTTTACCCAAAATATCAAAGATGAGACAAATGTTCACCTGCCCCTTTAAGGGCAGGAGGTTACCGCTGTAACGCGTCATGTTTGTGAGATTGATTCTGACACGTACAAGCGTTACCTTCTCTTCCCGAGCAACTCAAATATAGAAAAACAACCTAGCTTGAACAAAACAATTTATTTAGCCCCAAAAAATACAACAACACAAAGGCTCACTTCTGTTGACTTTCCTTTCAAGTACATTTAAGCCAACTTTTATGCTTGTGCGCAGCGCTTCTACAAATGACTATTTCACTCAGTACTTCCACGTGCGGACAGCCCCGAGCCAGGCAGTGTTGCAGCGCGAGGTGGGATTGGTTATATAGGATTCATAGTTGTTTTGATTCATTTACCAGCTATGAAACAAAATGGCAGAAATACTTTGAAAACAGCTACTGCAGCATTTATTTTACTATAAATGTGATCATACTTGACTTTTTATTCACAAATGCGAATTAAATGCTCACACTGTAGAGCCCTGACCACCTGCCAACATGGCTGCTGAAATAGACACCAATCTGCCTGCATTTTGGCAGGTTGTGGTGTTCATTTTAGGCCCTGGATGGGAACAATAAAAGGCCACTCTAAAATATGTAGTTTTGTCACACAACACAATGCCACAGATGTCTCACGTTGAGGGAGTGTGCAATTGGCATGCTGTCTGCAGGAATGTCCACCAGAGCGAATTGACCTCCACATCCGGCTTCTTCACCCATTGGGGTTTGTCTGAGACCAGCCACCCAGACAGTTGATGAAACTGTGGGTATTCACAACTGAAGAATTTCTGCACAAACTGTCAGAAACTGTCTCAGGGAAGCTCATCTGCGTGCTCGTCATCCTCACCAGGGTCTTGATCTGACTGCAGTTCGATGTCGTAACCAACTTCAATGGGAAAATGCTCGCCTTCGATGGCCACTGGCACGCTGGAGAAGTGTGCTCCTCAGGGATGAATTCTGGTTTCAACTGTACCGGGATATTGGCGGAAACTGGAACATGCTGTCAGACCGTGTGTGCCCCATGGTGGGGTTATGGTTTGGGCAGGCATAAACTATGGACAACGAAAACAATTGCATTTTACCAATGGCACAATTGAATGCACAGTGATGCCGTGACGAGATCCTGAGGCTCATTGTGCCATTCATCCTCCTCTATCACCTCATGTTTCAGCATGATAACGCACGGTCCCATGTCGCTAGGATATGTAGACAATTCCTGGAAGCTGAAAATGTCCCAGTTCTTCCATGGCCTGCATACTCACCAGACATGTCACCCATTGAGCATGTTTGTGATGCTCTGGATCGACGTGTATGACACCGTGTTCCAGTTCCCACCAAAATATCCAGCAACTTCACGCAGCCATTTGAAGAGGAGTGGGACAACATTCCACAGGCCACAATCAACAGCCTGATCAACTCTATGTGAAGCAGATCTGTGTTTCTGCATGAGGCAAATGGTGGTCACACCAGATACTGACTGGTTTTCTGATCCACTCCCCTACCTTTTAAAAAGAATTGAAGGTATCTTTGCCGGATGCGTATTTGTATTCCCAGTCGTGTGAAATCCATAGATTAGGACCTAATGAATGTATTCCCAGTCGTGTGAAATCCGTAGATTAGGGCCTAATGAATGTATTCCCAGTCGTGTGAAATCCGTAGATTAGGGCCTAATGAATGTATTCCCAGTCGTGTGAAATCCGTAGATTAGGGCCTAATTCATTTAGTTCATTCCTAACTGTAGCTCAGTAAAATCTTTGAAATTGTTGCATTTTTATATTTTTGTTCAGTGTTACTTTTTTAATAAACTTACCTCCCTATCTTTATTCTCTCCCCTCTTTTCCCGCTTCTCTCTCCTCCTTCTCTCTTTTTCTCCTCCTCTTCCCCTTTTCCCCCTCCTCTCTCATCCTCTCTCCTCTCTCATCCTCTCTCCTCTCTACTCCTCTCTCATCCTCTCCACTCTCATCCTCTCTCCTCTCTACTCCTCTCTCCTTCTCTTGTCCTCTCTTGTCCTCTCTCCTTCTTTCTCATCCTCTCCTCCTCTCTATTCCTCTCCTCTCTCGTCCTTTCTCCTTCTCTCTACTCCTCTCCTCTCGTCCTCTCCTCTCTACTCCTCTCGTCCTCTCCTCTCTACTCCTCTCTCCTCTCTCGTCCTTTCTCCTTCTCTCTACTCCTCTCTCGTCCTTTCTCCTTCTCTCTACTCTCTCGTCCTTTCTCCTTCTCTCTACTCCTCTCCTCTCGTCCTCTCCTCTCTACTCCTCTCTCGTCCTTTCTCCTTCTCTCTACTCTCTCGTCCTCTCCTCTCTCCATTCTTTCCCCCCTTCTTTCTTGTCCTCTCTCCTTCTCTCTCGTCCTCTCTCCTTCTCTCTACTCCTCTCCTCTCTCCCTTCTTACTCCTCTCCTCTCTCCCTTCTTACCCCCCTTCTTTCTCGTCCTCTCCTAGCTGCTGTCTCCAGAGGATTTGGTGAATGCCTGTAAGATGTTTGAGTCGCTGAAGCAACCACTGAGGTCAGTGTGTGTGTGTGTGTGTGTGTGTGTGTGTGTGTGTGTGTGTGTGTGTGTGTGTGTGTGTGTGTGTGTGTGTGTGTGTGTGTGTGTGTGTGTGTGTGTGTGTGTGTGTGTGTGTGTGTGTGTCATAGAGGAATCGGCCGAGCTCTTCCTGTTTGACTTCCTGTTGTTGGAGGCAGTTTCCTGTGGCCATGTCACTTCCTGCCCCTTCCCAGAGATTCAAAAGAAAACAGAGAACTCAGACCCAGGCCACTTTCCAATTGTTTTCCTATTTCCTATATAGTGCACTACTTTTGACCAGGGCCCATAGGGTTGTTTTCAAAAGTAGTGCACTATATAGGGAATGGGGTGCTGTTTGGGACTCATTCCTGGTCCTTCTACTTACTTGCTTAAAATGAAAACCTACTGACTCTGTGTTAGAGCAACAGGAAAACCATTGTAGTGGAACAACTGTCTAAAAGACAGACTGTTTTCTACCATGTTCACTGTGTTACTTTACCAACTCTGTTAAACTTCATTCTTTTCATTTCCATCATCCCCTTATTTCTCCCACCTTTTTATCTTCTCCTCTCCCTCCCTCCGTCCCCCTCTCCCTTCTTCTCCTCTCTCTCTCCCTCCCTTTCTCTCCCTCCGTCTCTCTCTCTCTCTCTCTCTCACTCTCTCTCTCTCCCTCCTTCCCCTTTCACTCTCCCTCTGTCTCCCCCTCTCCCTCCGTCTCTCTCTCTCTGTCACCCCTCTCTCTCTCTCTCCGTCTCCCCCTCTCCCTCCGTCTCTCTCTCTCTGTCACCCCTCTCTCTCTCTCCGTCTCCCCCTCTCCCTCTGTCTCTCTCTCTCTCCTTCCCCTTTCACTCTCCCTCTCTCTCTCTCTCTCTCTCCCTCCGTCACCCCTCTCTCTCTCTCTCTCTCCCTCCGTCACCCCTCTCTCTCTCTCTCTCTCCCTCCGTCACCCCTCTCTCTCTCTCTCCCTCCTTCCCCTTTCACTCTCCCTCTCTCTCCCCCTCTCCCTCCGTCCCCTCTCCCTCCGTCACCCCTCTCTCTCTCTCTCTCTCTCCAGGTTGCGTATCTTTGACAGTGGTGTGATGGTGGTTCAGCTGCAGTCCCACAGTGAGGAGGAGATGATCTCCTCGGCCCTGGACAACGTAAGAATCACAATCACTTTTATTCACCAAGAACATTTACCCAGAATGACACAGTGAGTTGGTGCTGCTAGTGACAAATTAGAGGAATTGGGCCTGGGGGTGTTTTTTTACTGTATTCCAGCTCACTTGTCCTAGGGCTGCATTCCACTCCACTTGTCCTAGGGCTGCATTCCACTCCACTTGTCCTAGGGCTGCATTCCACTCCACTTGTCCTAGGGCTGCATTCCACTCCGCTTGTCCTAGGGCTGCATTCCACTCCACTTGTCCTAGGGCTGCATTCCACCCCACTTGTCCTAGGGCTGCATTCCACTCCACTTGTCCTAGGGCTGCATTCCACTCCACTTGTCCTAGGGCTGCATTCCACCTCACTTGTCCTAGGGCTGCATTCCACCTCACTTGTCCTAGAGCTGCATTCCACTTCACTTGTCCTAGGGCTGCATTCCACTTCACTTGTCCTAGGGCTGCATTCCACTCCACTTGTCCTAGGGCTGCATTCCACTCCACTTGTCCTAGGGCTGCATTCCACCTCACTTGTCCTAGGGCTGCATTCCACCTCACTTGTCCTAGGGCTGCATTCCACTCCACTTGTCCTAGGGCTGCATTCCACCTCACTTGTCCTAGGGCTGCATTCCACTCCGCTTGTCCTAGGGCTGCATTCCACTCCACTTGTCCTAGGGCTGCATTCCACCCCACTTGTCCTAGGGCTGCATTCCACTCCACTTGTCCTAGGGCTGCATTCCACTCCACTTGTCCTAGGGCTGCATTCCACCTCACTTGTCCTAGGGCTGCATTCCACCTCACTTGTCCTAGAGCTGCATTCCACTCCACTTGTCCTAGGGCTGCATTCCACTTCACTTGTCCTAGGGCTGCATTCCACTCCACTTGTCCTAGGGCTGCATTCCACTCCACTTGTCCTAGGGCTGCATTCCACCTCACTTGTCCTAGGGCTGCATTCCACCTCACTTGTCCTAGGGCTGCATTCCACTCCACTTGTCCTAGGGCTGCATTCCACCTCACTTGTCCTAGGGCTGCATTCCACCTCACTTGTCCTAGGGCTGCATTCCACTCCACTTGTCCTAGGGCTGCATTCCACCTCACTTGTCCTAGGGCTGCATTCCACATTCCAGAAAACGTTTGACCTCTGTCATTGCCAACAAAGGGTATATAACAAAGTATTGAGAAACATTTGTTATTGACCAAATACTTATTTTCCACCATAATTTGCAAATAAATAAATTAAAAATCCTACAATGTGATTTTCTGGATTTTTCTTTCCTAATTTTGTCTGTCATAGTTGAAGTGTACCTATGATGAAAATTACAGGCCTCTCTCATCTTTTTAAGTGGGGGAACTTGCACAATTGGTGGCTGACTAAATACTGTTTTACCCCACTGTATCTGTCTGCCCTTCATAAAACCAGACTGAGTTTCATCAATGATTTGGTCAAGACCTTTTTGAAGTCTTTCTTGCAAAGATGGATACTAGCAGCTTTCCATCATTGTTCATTAATGTGATTTGGTCTCCATTTTTCTAACATCATGGAATCTTTGTTTGGTTTGGGTATTACAGAAACAAGGCCTTGTGTCATAGAAACAGGCAGGACCCCCTAAAACATGAAATAATAAAACAGTAAATATAACAATATCGTCCTGAAAATATTTATAGAATTCACTAATAAGGCCATCATTCCCTGAAGATTTGTTCTCTTTTAACTTGCTGATACATTTTTTTTAAATTCCATTAATAGAAATGATTTCATCACAAGACTTTTGGAAGTCTTTGTCTATGAATTCTGCATTTCTTCAACAATCATATCAGTCACATCATATATCAATCATATCAGTCATATCATATATCACATCATATCAGTCATATCATATATCAGTCATATCATATTAGTCATATCATATCAGGCATATCATATTAGTCATATCATATCAGTCATATCATATTAGTCACATCATATCAGTCATATCATATATCAATCATATCAGTCATATCAGTCATATCATATATCACATCATATCAGTCATATCATATATCACATCATATCAGTCATATCAGTCATATCAGTCATATCATATATCACATCATATCAGTCATATCATATATCACATCATATCAGTCATATCAGTCATCATATATCACATCATATCAGTCATATCAGTCATATCATATATCACATCATATCAGTCATATCAGTCATATCATATATCACATCATATCAGTCATATCATATATCACATCATATCAGTCATATCAGTCATCATATATCACATCATATCAGTCATATCAGTCATATCATATATCACATCATATCAGTCATATCAGTCATATCATATATCACATCATATCAGTCGTATCATATATCACATCATATCAGTCATATCAGTCATCATATATCACATCATATCAGTCATATCAGTCATATCAGTCACATCATATCAGTCATATCATATATCAATCATATCAGTCATATCATATATCAGTCATATCATATTAGTCATATCATATTAGTCATATCATATCAGTCATATCATATATCATATCATATCAGTCATATCATATATCATATCATATCAGTCATATCATATTAGTCATATCATATATCAATCATATCAGTCATATCATATATCATATCATTCATATCATATATCACATCATATATCACATCATATCAGTCATATCATATATCAATCATATCATATTAGTCATATCATATTAGTCATATCATATTAGTCATATCATATATCAATCATATCAGTCATATCATATATCAATCATATCAGTCATATCATATATCATATCAGTCATATCATATATCACATCATATCAGTCATATCATATATCACATCATATCAGTCATATCATATATCACATCATATCAGTCATATCATATATCACATCATATATCACATCATATCAGTCATATCATATATCAATCATATCATATTAGTCATATCATATTAGTCATATCATATTAGTCATATCATATTAGTCATATCATATTAGTCATATCATATTAGTCATATCATATATCAATCATATCAGTCATATCATATATCAATCATATCAGTCATATCATATATCAATCATATCATATCAGTCATATCATATTAGTCATATCATATCAGTCATATCATATATCACATCATATATCACATCATATCAGTCATATCATATATCAATCATATCATATTAGTCATATCATATTAGTCATATCATATCAGTCATATCATATATCAATCATATCATATTAGTCATATCATATTAGTCATATCATATCAGTCATATCATATATCAATCATATCATATTAGTCATATCATATTAGTCATATCATATTAGTCATATCATATTAGTCATATCATATATCAATCATATCAGTCATATCATATATCAGTCATATCATATTAGTCATATCATATTAGTCATATCATATATCAATCATATCAGTCATATCATATATCAGTCATATCATATTAGTCATATCATATCAGTCATATCATATATCAATCATATCAGTCATATCATATATCACATCATATCAGTCATATCATATCAGTCATATCATATATCATATATCAGTCATATCATATTAGTCATATCATATTAGTCATATCATATCAGTCATATCATATATCATATCATATCAGTCATATCATATATCATATCATATCAGTCATATCATATTAGTCATATCATATATCAATCATATCAGTCATATCATATATCATATCATATCAGTCATATCATATATCACATCATATATCACATCATATCAGTCATATCATATATCAATCATATCATATTAGTCATATCATATTAGTCATATCATATATCAATCATATCAGTCATATCATATATCAATCATATCAGTCATATCATATATCATATCAGTCATATCATATATCACATCATATCAGTCATATCATATATCACATCATATCAGTCATATCATATATCACATCATATCAGTCATATCATATCACATCATATATCACATCATATCAGTCATATCATATATCAATCATATCATATTAGTCATATCATATTAGTCATATCATATTAGTCATATCATATTAGTCATATCATATTAGTCATATCATATATCAATCATATCAGTCATATCATATATCAATCATATCAGTCATATCATATATCAATCATATCATATCAGTCATATCATATTAGTCATATCATATCAGTCATATCATATATCACATCATATATCACATCATATCAGTCATATCATATATCAATCATATCATAGTAGTCATATCATATTAGTCATATCATATCAGTCATATCATATATCAATCATATCATATTAGTCATATCATATTAGTCATATCATATCAGTCATATCATATATCAATCATATCATATTAGTCATATCATATTAGTCATATCATATTAGTCATATCATATTAGTCATATCATATTAGTCATATCATATTAGTCATATCATATATCAATCATATCAGTCATATCATATATCAGTCATATCATATTAGTCATATCATATTAGTCATATCATATATCAATCATATCAGTCATATCATATATCAGTCATATCATATTAGTCATATCATATCAGTCATATCATATATCAATCATATCAGTCATATCATATATCACATCATATCAGTCATATCATATTAGTCATATCATATTAGTCATATCATATCAGTCATATCATATATCAATCATATCATATTAGTCATATCATATTAGTCATATCATATTAGTCATATCATATTAGTCATATCATATTAGTCATATCATATTAGTCATATCATATTAGTCATATCATATATCAATCATATCAGTCATATCATATATCAGTCATATCATATTAGTCATATCATATTAGTCATATCATATATCAATCATATCAGTCATATCATATATCAATCATATCAGTCATATCATATATCAATCATATCAGTCATATCATATATCACATCATATCAGTCATATCATATTAGTCATATCATATATCACATCATATCAGTCATATCATATATCAATCATATCATATATCAATCATATCAGTCATATCATATATCACATCATATCAGTCATATCATATTAGTCATATCATATCAGTCATATCATATATCAATCATATCAGTCATATCATATATCAATCATATCAGTCATATCATATATCAATCATATCAGTCATATCAGTCATATCATATATCAGTCATATCATATTAGTCATATCATATATCAATCATATCATATCAGTCATATCATATATCAGTCATATCATATTAGTCATATCATATTAGTCATATCATATTAGTCATATCATATTAGTCATATCATATTAGTCATATCATATATCATATCAGTCATATCATATATCAATCATATCAGTCATATCATATATCAATCATATCATATTAGTCATATCATATTAGTCATATCATATTAGTCATATCATATATCAATCATATCATATCAGTCATATCATATATCAATCATATCAGTCATATCATATATTAGTCATATCATATTAGTCATATCATATTAGTCATATCATATATCAATCATATCATATCAGTCATATCATATATCAATCATATCATATTAGTCATATCATATCAGTCATATCATATTAGTCATATCATATTAGTCATATCATATTAGTCATATCATATATCATATCAAGCCTATATCAATCATATCAGTCATATCATATATCAATCATATCATATTAGTCATATCATATTAGTCATATCATATTAGTCATATCATATTAGTCATATCATATTAGTCATATCATATCAGTCATATCATATCAGTCATATCATATTAGTCATATCATATTAGTCATATCATATATCAATCATATCATATTAGTCATATCATATCAGTCATATCATATTAGTCATATCATATATCAATCATATCATATTAGTCATATCATATATCAATCATATCAGTCATATCATATATCAATCATATCAATCATATCAGTCATATCATATTAGTCATATCATATATCAATCATATCATATCAGTCATATCATATATCATATCATATCAGTCATATCATATATCACATCATATCAGTCATATCATATTAGTCATATCAGTCATATCATATATCAATCATATCATATATCAATCAGATCAGTCATATCATATATCAATCATATCATATTAGTCATATCATATTAGTCATATCATATTAGTCATATCATATTAGTCATATCATATCAGTCATATCATATATCAATCATATCAGTCATATCATATATCACATCATATCAGTCATATCATATATCAATCATATCATATCAGTCATATCATATTAGTCATATCATATATCAATCATATCATATTAGTCATATCATATCAGTCATATCATATATCAATCATATCATATTAGTCATATCATATTAGTCATATCATATTAGTCATATCATATATCAATCATATCATATCAGTCATATCATATATCAATCATATCAGTCATATCATATATCAGTCATATCATATTAGTCATATCATATTAGTCATATCATATCAGTCATATCATATATCAATCATATCATATTAGTCATATCATATTAGTCATATCATATTAGTCATATCATATTAGTCATATCATATATCAATCATATCAATCATATCATATTAGTCATATCATATTAGTCATATCATATATCAATCATATCATATCAGTCATATCATATCATTCATATCATATCAGTCATATCATATACCAATCATATCAGTCATATCATATATCAATCATATCAGTCATATCATATTAGTCATATCATATTAGTCATATCATATTAGTCATATCATATCAGTCATATCATATATCAATCATATCATATTAGTCATATCATATTAGTCATATCATATTAGTCATATCATATATCAATCATATCAATCATATCATATTAGTCATATCATATTAGTCATATCATATATCAATCATATCATATCAGTCATATCATATATCAATCATATCATATTAGTCATATCATATCAGTCATATCATATTAGTCATATCATATTAGTCATATCATATTAGTCATATCATATATCAATCATATCAGTCATATCAGTCATATCAGTCATATCAGTCATATCATATATCAATCATATCATATTAGTCATATCATATTAGTCATATCATATTAGTCATATCATATCAGTCATATCATATTAGTCATATCATATTAGTCATATCATATTAGTCATATCATATCAGTCATATCATATTAGTCATATCATATATCAATCATATCAATCATATCATATTAGTCATATCATATTAGTCATATCATATATCAATCATATCATATCAGTCATATCATATCAATCATATCATATCAGTCATATCATATACCAATCATATCAGTCATATCATATATCAATCATATCAGTCATATCATATTAGTCATATCATATTAGTCATATCATATTAGTCATGTCATATCAGTCATATCATATATCAATCATATCATATTAGTCATATCATATTAGTCATATCATATATCAATCATATCAATCATATCATATTAGTCATATCATATTAGTCATATCATATATCAATCATATCATATCAGTCATATCATATATCAATCATATCATATTAGTCATATCATATCAGTCATATCATATTAGTCATATCATATTAGTCATATCATATTAGTCATATCATATATCAATCATATCAGTCATATCAGTCATATCAGTCATATCATATATCAATCATATCATATTAGTCATATCATATTAGTCATATCATATTAGTCATATCATATCAGTCATATCATATTAGTCATATCATATTAGTCATATCATATTAGTCATATCATATTAGTCATATCATATCAGTCATATCATATTAGTCATATCATATTAGTCATATCATATTAGTCATATCATATTAGTCATATCATATTAGTCATATCATATTAGTCATATCATATCAGTCATATCATATTAGGCATATCATATCAGTCATATCATATTAGTCATATCATATTAGTCATATCATATTAGTCATATCATATTAGTCATATCATATTAGTCATATCATATCAGTCATATCATATTAGTCATATCATATCAGTCATATCATATTAGGCATATCATATCAGTCATATCATATTAGTCATATCATATTAGTCATACCATATTAGTCATATCATATTAGTCATATCATATTAGTCATATCATATTAGTCATATCATATTAGTCATATCATATTAGTCATATCATATCAG
The DNA here is from genome assembly GCF_021184085.1 of Oncorhynchus gorbuscha. Classification (NCBI taxonomy): domain Eukaryota; kingdom Metazoa; phylum Chordata; class Actinopteri; order Salmoniformes; family Salmonidae; genus Oncorhynchus; species Oncorhynchus gorbuscha. The sequence goes on from NC_060192.1 coordinate 43,873,764, forward strand.
TCATATCATATTAGTCATATCATATATCAATCATATCAATCATATCATATTAGTCATATCATATTAGTCATATCATATATCAATCATATCATATCAGTCATATCATATCAATCATATCATATCAGTCATATCATATACCAATCATATCAGTCATATCATATATCAATCATATCAGTCATATCATATTAGTCATATCATATTAGTCATATCATATTAGTCATATCATATCAGTCATATCATATATCAATCATATCATATTAGTCATATCATATTAGTCATATCATATTAGTCATATCATATATCAATCATATCAATCATATCATATTAGTCATATCATATTAGTCATATCATATATCAATCATATCATATCAGTCATATCATATATCAATCATATCATATTAGTCATATCATATCAGTCATATCATATTAGTCATATCATATTAGTCATATCATATATCAATCATATCAGTCATATCAGTCATATCAGTCATATCAGTCATATCAGTCATATCATATATCAATCATATCATATTAGTCATATCATATTAGTCATATCATATTAGTCATATCATATTAGTCATATCATATTAGTCATATCATATTAGTCATATCATATTAGTCATATCATATCAGTCATATCATATTAGGCATATCATATCAGTCATATCATATTAGTCATATCATATTAGTCATATCATATTAGTCATATCATATTAGTCATATCATATTAGTCATATCATATTAGTCATATCATATTAGTCATATCATATTAGTCATATCATATCAGTCATATCATATTAGGCATATCATATTAGTCATATCATATTAGTCATATCATATTAGTCATATCATATTAGTCATATCATATTAGTCATATCATATTAGTCATATCATATTAGTCATATCATATCAGTCATATCATATTAGTCATATCATATATCAATCATATCAATCATATCATATTAGTCATATCATATTAGTCATATCATATATCAATCATATCAGTCATATCATATCAATCATATCATATCAGTCATATCATATACCAATCATATCAGTCATATCATATATCAATCATATCAGTCATATCATATTAGTCATATCATATTAGTCATATCATATTAGTCATATCATATCAGTCATATCATATATCAATCATATCATATTAGTCATATCATATTAGTCATATCATATTAGTCATATCATATATCAATCATATCAATCATATCATATTAGTCATATCATATTAGTCATATCATATATCAATCATATCATATCAGTCATATCATATATCAATCATATCATATTAGTCATATCATATCAGTCATATCATATTAGTCATATCATATTAGTCATATCATATTAGTCATATCATATATCAATCATATCAGTCATATCAGTCATATCAGTCATATCAGTCATATCATATATCAATCATATCATATTAGTCATATCATATTAGTCATATCATATTAGTCATATCATATCAGTCATATCATATTAGTCATATCATATTAGTCATATCATATTAGTCATATCATATTAGTCATATCATATCAGTCATATCATATTAGTCATATCATATTAGTCATATCATATTAGTCATATGATATTAGTCATATCATATTAGTCATATCATATTAGTCATATCATATTAGTCATATCATATCAGTCATATCATATTAGGCATATCATATCAGTCATATCATATTAGTCATATCATATTAGTCATATCATATTAGTCATATCATATTAGTCATATCATATTAGTCATATCATATCAGTCATATCATATCAGTCATATCATATTAGTCATATCATATATCATATCATATTAGTCATATCATGTATCAATCATATGAGATACAGACCCGTGACATTTGTTTTCATTCTGGATCCGCTCGGGTGGATCCATGAATACCTTGAAGACAAATGAATGAAATATACAGAAGGAATAGAGACAGGAATTTCCACAAGATGAATATAACTACTAACTTACATGTGTAACCATGGCTCTATAGTAACTACTAACTTACATGTGTAACCATGGCTCTATAGTAACTACTAACTTACATGTGTAACCATGGCTCTATAGTAACTACTAACTTACATGTGTAACCAAGGCTCTATAGTAACTACTAACTTACATGTGTAACCATGGCTCTATAGTAACTACTAACTTACATGTGTAACCAAGGCTCTATAGTAACTACTAACTTACATGTGTAACCATGGCTCTATAGTAACTACTAACTTACATGTGTAACCATGGCTCTATAGTAACTACTAACGTACTGTAACATTTGTAACCAAGGCTCTATAGTAACTACTAACTTACATGTGTAACCATGGCTCTATAGTAACTACTAACTTACATGTGTAACCATGGCTCTATAGTAACTACTAACTTACATGTGTAACCATGGCTCTATAATAACTACTAACGTACTGTAACATTTGTAACCATGGCTCTATAGTAACTACTAACTTACATGTGTAACCAAGGCTCTATAGTAACTACTAACTTACATGTGTAACCAAGGCTCTATAGTAACTACTAACTTACATGTGTAACATGTAGTAACTACCAAGTGCTCTATAGTAACTACTAACTTACATGTGTAACCAAGGCTCTATAGTAACTACTAACTTACATGTGTAACCAAGGCTCTATAGTAACTACTAACTTACATGTGTAACCAAGGCTCTATAGTAACTACTAACTTACATGTGTAACCAAGGCTCTATAGTAACTACTAACTTACATGTGTAACCAAGGCTCTATAGTAACTACTAACTTACATGTGTAACCAAGGCTCTATAGTAACTACTAACTTACATGTGTAACCAAGGCTCTATAGTAACTACTAACTTACATGTGTAACCAAGGCTCTATAGTAACTACTAACATGTTACATAGTAACTGTAACCAAGGCTCTATAGTAACTACTAACTTACATGTGTAACCAAGGCTCTATAGTAACTACTAACTTACATGTGTAACCAAGGCTCTATAGTAACTACTAACT
>NC_060192.1:43876892-43886892 GCF_021184085.1 Oncorhynchus gorbuscha
CCTAGTGACACTGTAAATATTTTATGAGAGTAGTAACATTGGATACTGCCTGGTGACACTGTAGATATGCGATTGGCCTTGTGTGGCTCAGTTGTTAATCGCGTTAATAGACTGTAACCGAAAGGTCACTGGTTCCAATCCCCGAGGTGAAAAAAAATCAGTCTGTTCCTTTGAGCGATGGGGACTTAATCCCTGTAAGTCTCTCTGGATAAGAGCATCTGCTGAATGACTGAAATGTGAATGTACACGAATGGAAAATACCATCGAATGAGCAGTGAGTGAAACTGTCGTCCGATACGTGCTGATTTAGAGCCAAAATGGCACCGTGTTTGTTTTTCTATACTGAGCCATCATGGTGTCTGTGTCTGTCTGTCTGCGGGTAGTTCTTCCGGAGGCTGACCGAGGAGTTGAGCCAGAAGAGATGGCAGAGTACGCCCATGTCACAACCCATCCCTACGGCAACCAACTCACAGGTCAGAGGTCGTCATAGAACAGACAATCTACTCTATTCCACTCTCCTCTGCTATACTCTACTTAACTTCCTAGTCTATTCTGTTATGGCCTTGTGTGGCTCTGTTGGTAAAGCACCTCTTATATTCTGATTTAATATCTGACAGATGCTAAGACTCCCGAATACGGTGGTACTGTTTCACCTAGGGATGTTAATTAACGAACCTGTCAGCTCCATTTTAGACAGCTAACTAAACTTAGTAACCAGCAAACTAAACTTAGTAACCAGCAATCTAAACTTAGTAACCAGCAAACTAAACTTAGTAACCAGCAAACTAAACTTAGTAACCAGCAAACTAAACTTAGTAATCAAGGTCGAAATAGCGTCCAGAGATCCTCATTGATTTTGTTAGTCAGTCTCACTCAGATATCATATTAAAACAGCAAACATCTTCTCCGCCCCATGGCAAAATGTGTAGAACCGTTAATCTCCTAAAAATACATTTAACCGGTTACTTATCTGTCTATAGGGCAATTTGTATAATTTGGGCAAGTCAATTGTCAGTCATTAAAACAACGGTGCAGTGTCTGGATCGACCAGAATTATTATTTTCTAAATGACAAAGGATAATGTCATAATAACGTCCTTCTGTAGCTCAGTTGGTAGAGCATGGCGCTTGTAACGCCAGGGTAGTGGGTTCGATCCCCGGGACCACCCATACGTAGAATGTATGCACACATGACTGTAAGTCGCTTTGGATAAAAGCGTCTGCTAAATGGCATATATTAAATTATAATGTTTATAGCAGGGAGGATTTGATGGTGGTGGGGGCCACAAAACATCTGAAAATGTTGCAGTTTTAAAGCCAGTTTGCTGCAATTCTACACATTTTGCCATGGGGCGGAGAGAAATGTTTGCAGTTTTTAACATGATATCTGAGTGAGACTGACTAACGAAATCAATGAGGATCTCTGGACGCTATTTCAACCTTGATTACTAAGTTTAGTTAGCTGGTTACTAAGTTAGCTGGTTACTAAGTTAGCTGGTTACTAAGTTAGCTGGTTACTAAGTTAGCTGGTTACTAAGTTAGCTGGTGACTAAGTTTAGTTAGCTGGTGACTAAGTTTAGTTAGCTGGTGACTAAGTTTAGTTAGCTGGTGACTAAGTTTAGTTAGCTGTCTAAAATGGAGCTGACAGGGACTAATTGAGTGACTGGTGTACACTACATGACCAAAAGTATGTGGACACCTGCTCATCGAACATCTCATTCAAAAATCATGGGTATTTAATATGGAGTTGGTTCCCCCCCTTCACTGCTATAACAGCCTCCACTCTTCTGGGAAGGCTTTCCACTAGATGTTGGAACATTGCTGCTATAACAGCCTCCACTCTTCTAGGAAGGCTTTCCACTAAATGTTGGAACATTGCTGCTATAACAGCCTCCACTCTTCTAGGAAGGCTTTCCACTAGATGTTGGAACATTGCTGCTATAACAGCCTCCACTCTTCTGGGAAGGCTTTCCACTAGATGTTGGAACATTGCTGCTATAACAGCCTCCACTCTTCTGGGAAGGCTTTCCACTAGATGTTGAAACATTGCTGCAGGGACTTGCTTCCATTCAGCCACAAGAGCATTAGTGAGGTGAGGCGATTAGGTCTGGCTCACAGTCAGCGTTCCAATTCATCCCAAAGGTGTTTGATGGGGTTGAGGTCAGGGCTCTGCGCAGGCCAGTCAAGTTCTTTCACATCGATCTTGACAAAATATTTCTGTATGGACCTTGTTTTGTCCACGGAAGCATTTCATGCTGAAACAGGAAAGGACTTTCCTCAAACTGTTGCCAGAAAGTTGGAAGCACAGAATCATCTAGAACGTCATTGTATGCTGTAGTGTTAAGATTTCCCTTCACTGGAAGTAAGGGGCCCAAACCATGAGAAACAGCCCCAGACCATTATTCCTCCTCCACCAAACTTTACAGTTGGCACTATGCAGTTGGGCAGGTAGCGTTCTCCTGGCTTTTATACCCAGATTTTATACACCTGTCAGCAACAGGTGTTGCTGAAATAGCCGAATCCACTAATTTGAACTGGTGTCCACATACTTTTGTCTGTGTGTATATTTTATATATATATATATAAGGATGTCGGCTAGGAGTTAATATTTTTGACTGTTGCCTGATAGGCCCCTAGTTGTTAAAATACGGAGCAGGGTACATGTGTTGTTGTTCCTAACCCCTTTCCTTCCTCTCACCTACTGGGACTATTGTTGCTTTGTGTGTGTTGTTTTGGTCAGACCTCATCAAGGTAGTCTCTCTCTTTCTCTCTTTCTCTGCGAGTCTCTCTTTCTCTTTTTTTCTGTCTCTCTTTCTCTTTTTTTTTTTCTCTCTCTCTCTCTCTCTCTCTCTCTCTCTCTCTCTGCGATTCTCTCTTTCTCTCCCCTCTCTTTCTCTCTTTCTCTCTCTCTCTCTCTCTCTCTCTCTCTCTCTCTCTCTCTCTGCGATTCTCTCTCTCTGCAATTCTCTCTCTCTGCGATTCTCTCTCTCTCTCTCTCTGCGATTCTCTCTCTTTGCGATTCTCTCTCTCTCTTTGCGATTCTCTCTCTCTGTGCGATTTTCTCTCTCTCTCTCTCTGCGATTCTCTCTCTCTGCGATTCTCTCTCCCTCTCTCTGCGATTCTCGCTCTCTATGATTCTCTCTCTCTCTCTATGATTCTCTCTCATTCTCTCTCTCATTCTCTCTCTCTCATTCTCTCTCTTTCTGCGATTCTCTCTCTCTTTCTGCGATTCTCTCTCGCTCTCTGTGATTCTCTCTCTCTCTGCGATTCTCTCTCTCTCTGCGATTTTCTCTCTCTCTCTCTGCGATTTTCTCTCTCTGCGATTCTCTCTCTCTCTCCTCTCTCTGCGATTCTCTCTCTCTGCGATTCTCTCTCTCTCTCCCTCTCTCTGCGATTCTCTCCCTCTCTCTGCGATTCTCTCCTCTCTCTGCGATACTCGCTCTCTCTGCGATTCTCTCCCTCTCTCTGCGATTCTCTCTCTTTTTTCTCTTTCTCATTCTCTCTCTTTTTTCTCTCTCTTTTTTCTCTTTTTCTCTCTCTCTCTCTGCGATTCTCTCTCTCTGCGATTCTCTCTCTCTCTCTGCGATTCTCTCTCTCTCTCTGCGATTCTCTCTCTCTCTCTGCGATTCTCTCTCTCTCTGCGATTCTCTCTCTCTCTGCGATTCTCTCTCTCTCCCTGCGATTCTCTCTCTCTCTCTCTCTGCGATTCTCTCTCTCTCTCTCTGCGATTTTCTCTCTCTCTCTCTCTGCGATTCTCTCTCTCTCTGCGATTTTCTCTCTCTCTCTCTGCGATTTTCTCTCTCTCTGCGATTCTCTCTCTCTCTCCCTCTCTGCGATTCTCTCTCTCTGCGATTCTCTCTCTCTCCCTCTCTCTGCGATTCTCTCCCTCTCTCTGCGATTCTCTCCTCTCTCTGCGATACTCTCGCTCTCTGCGATTCTCTCTCCCTCTCTGCCATTCTCTCTCTTTTTTCTCTTTCTCATTCTCTCTCTCTTTTCTCTCTCTCTTTTTCTCTTTTTCTCTCTCTCTCTCTGCGATTCTCTCTCTCTCTGCGATTCTCTCTCTCTCTGCGATTCTCTCTCTCTCTGCGATTCTCTCTCTCTCTCTCTCTCTGCGATTCTCTCTCTCTCTCTGCGATTCTCTCTCTCTCTCTGCGATTCTCTCTCTCTCTGCGATTCTCTCTCTCTCTCTGCGATTCTCTCTCTCTCTGCGATTCTCTCTCTCTCTCTCTCTGCGATTCTCTCTCTCTCTCTGCGATTTTCTCTCTCTCTCTCTCTCTGCGATTTTCTCTCTCTCTCTCTCTCTGCGATTTTCTCTCTCTCTGCGATTTTCTCTCTCTCTCTCTGCGATTTTCTCTCTCTCTCCCTCTGCGATTCTCTCTCTCTGCGATTCTCTCCTCTCTCCCTCTCTCTGCGATTCTCTCCTCTCTCTGCGATTCTCTCCCTCTCTCTGCGATACTCTCGCTCTCTCTGCGATTCTCTCTCCCTCTCTCTGCGATTCTCTCTCTTTTTCTTTTCTCATTCTCTCTCTCTTTTCTCTCTCTTTTTCTTTTTTCTCTCTCTCTCTGCGATTCTCTCTCTCTGCGATTCTCTCTCTCTCTCTGCGATTCTCTCTCTCTCTCTGCGATTCTCTCTCTCTCTCTGCGATTCTCTCTCTCTCTGCGATTCTCTCTCTCTCTCTGCGATTCTCTCTCTCTCTCTGCGATTCTCTCTCTCTCTCTGCGATTCTCTCTCTCTCTCTCTCTGCGATTCTCTCTCTCTCCCCTCTCTCTCTGCGATTCTCTCTCTCTCTCTCTCTGCGATTCTCTCTCTCTCCCTCTCTCTCTGCGATTCTCTCTCTCTCTCCCTCTCTCTCTGCGATTCTCTCTCTCTCTCCCTCTCTCTCTGCGATTCTCTCTCTCTCCCCTCTCTCTCTGCGATTCTCTCTCTCTCTCCCTCTCTCTCTGCGATTCTCTCTCTCTCTCCCTCTCTCTCTCTGCGATTCTCTCTCTCTCCCTCTCTCTCTGCGATTCTCTCTCTCTCTCCCTCTCTCTCTTCGATTCTCTCTCTCTCTGCGATTCTCTCTCTCTCTCTCTCTCTCTCTCTCTCTCTCTCTCTCTCTCTCTCTCTCTCTCTCTCTCTCTCTCTCTCTCTCTCTCTGCGTTTCTCTCTCTCTCTCCCTCTGCGTTTCTCTCTCTCTCTCCCTCTCTCTGCGATTCTCTCTCTCTCTGCGATTCTCTCTCTCTCTCCCTCTCTCTGCGATTCTCTCTCTCTCTCCCTCTCTCTGCGATTCTCTCTCTCTCTCTCTCTCTCTCTCTCTCTCTCTCTGCGTTTCTCTCTCTCTCTCCCTCTCTCTGCGATTCTCTCTCTCTCTCTCTGCGATTCTCTCTCTCTCTGCGATTCTCTCTCTCTCTCCCTCTCTCTGTGATTCTCTCTCTGCGATTCTCTCCCTCTCTCTGCGATTCTCTCCCTCTCTCTGCGATTCTCTCTCTCTCTGCGATTCTCTCTGCGATTCTCGCTCTCTCTCTCTCTCTCTCTCTCTGTGATTCTCTCTCCCTCTCTCTCTCCCTCTCTCTGCGATTCTCTCTCCCTCTCTCTCTCCCTCTCTGCGATTCTCTTTAATTTTCTCTCCCCCTGCGATTTTCTCCCTGTGCGTACGTGTAAATAATGTCTCCTCTCTGGTCGTCCTACAGACAGGAAGGACTCGAGCGGTGGGAATCATCGGCATTGAGAGGAAGATAGAGGAGAGGAGGAAAGAGACAGAGAAAAACATCTCAGAGGTGAGAAAGGAAATAAGATGGAGAGAGACACAGGGTAGAAAGAGAGGATGAGAGAGACACAGGGTAGAAAGAGAGGATGAGAGAGACACAGGGTAGAAAGAGAGGATGAGAGAGACACAGGGTAGAAAGAGAGGATGAGAGAGACACAGGTAGAAAGAGAGGATGAGAGAGACACAGGGTAGAAAGAGAGGATGAGAGAGACACAGGGTAGAAAGAGAGGATGAGAGAGACACAGGGTAGAAAGAGAGGATGAGAGACACAGGGTAGAAAGAGAGGATGAGAGACACAGGGTAGAAAGAGAGGATGAGAGACACAGGGTAGAAAGAGAGGATGAGAGAGACACAGGGTAGAAAGAGAGGATGAGAGAGACACAGGGTAGAAAGAGAGGATGAGAGAGACACAGGGTAGAAAGAGAGGATGAGAGAGACACAGGGTAGAAAGAGAGGATGAGAGAGACACAGGGTAGAAAGAGAGGATGAGAGAGACACAGGGTAGAAAGAGAGGATGAGAGAGACACAGGGTAGAAAGAGAGGATGAGAGACACAGGGTAGAAAGAGAGGATGAGAGACACAGGGTAGAAAGAGAGGATGAGAGAGACACAGGGTAGAAAGAGAGGATGAGAGAGACACAGGGTAGAAAGAGAGGATGAGAGAAAGAAAAAGGGATGGAGAGACAGACTGGGTAGAGAGACAGACTGGGTAGAGAGACAGACTGGGTAGAGAGACAGACTGGGTAGAGAGAGAGGATGAGAGAGACACAGGGTAGAAAGAGAGGATGAGAGAGACACAGGGTAGAAAGAGAGGATGAGAGAGACACAGGGTAGAAAGAGAGGATGAGAGAGACACAGGGTAGAAAGAGAGGATGAGAGAGACACAGGGTAGAAAGAGAGGATGAGAGAGACACAGGGTAGAAAGAGAGGATGAGAGAGACACAGGGTAGAAAGAGAGGATGAGAGAGACACAGGGTAGAAAGAGAGGATGAGAGACACAGGGTAGAAAGAGAGGATGAGAGACACAGGGTAGAAAGAGAGGATGAGAGAGACACAGGGTAGAAAGAGAGGATGAGAGAGACACAGGGTAGAAAGAGAGGATGAGAGAAAGAAAAAGGGATGGAGAGACAGACTGGGTAGAGAGACAGACTGGGTAGAGAGACAGACTGGGTAGAGAGACAGACTGGGTAGAGAGAGAGGATGAGAGACAGACTGGGTAGAGAGACAGACTGGGTAGAGAGAGAGACTGGGTAGAGAGACAGACTGGGTAGAGAGACAGACTGGGTAGAGAGACAGACTGGGTAGAGAGACAGACTGGGTAGAGAGACAGACTGGGTAGAGAGACAGACTGGGTAGAGAGACAGACTGGGTAGAGACAGACTGGGTAGAGAGACAGACTGGGTAGAGAGACAGACTGGGTAGAGAGATAGACTGGGTAGAGAGACAGACTGGGTAGAGAGACAGACTGGGTAGAGAGAGAGGATGAGAGACAGACTGGGTAGAGAGACAGACTGGGTAGAGAGAGAGGATGAGAGAGACAGACTGGGTAGAGAGACAGACTGGGTAGAGAGAGAGGATGAGAGAGACAGACTGGGTAGAGAGACAGACTGGGTAGAGAGACAGACTGGGTAGAGAGACAGACTGGGTAGAGAGAGAGGATGAGAGACAGACTGGGTAGAGAGAGAGGATGAGAGACAGACTGGGTAGAGAGACAGACTGGGTAGAGAGACAGACTGGGTAGAGAGACAGACTGGATAGAGAGAGAGGATGAGAGACAGACTGGGTAGAGAGAGAGGATGAGAGAGACAGACTGGGTAGAGAGAGAGGATGAGAGAGACAGACTGGGTAGAGAGACAGACTGGGTAGAGAGACAGACTGGGTAGAGAGACAGACTGGGTAGAGAGACAGACTGGGTAGAGAGAGAGGATGAGAGACAGACTGGGTAGAGAGACAGACTGGGTAGAGAGACAGACTGGGTAGAGAGACAGACTGGGTAGAGAGACAGACTGGGTAGAGAGAGAGGATGAGAGACAGACTGGGTAGAGAGACAGACTGGGTAGAGAGACAGACTGGGTAGAGAGACAGACTGGGTAGAGAGACAGACTGGTTAGAGAGAGAGAGGATGAGAGACAGACTGGGTAGAGAGAGAGGATGAGAGACAGACTGGGTAGAGAGACAGACTGGGTAGAGAGAGAGGATGAGAGACAGACTGGGTAGAGAGACAGACTGGGTAGAGAGAGAGGATGAGAGACAGACTGGGTAGAGAGACAGACTGGGTAGAGAGACAGACTGGGTAGAGAGAGAGGATGAGAGACAGACTGGGTAGAGAGACAGACTGGGTAGAGAGACAGACTGGGTAGAGAGAGAGGATGAGAGACAGACTGGGTAGAGAGACAGACTGGGTAGAGAGACAGACTGGGTAGAGAGACAGACTGGGTAGAGAGAGAGGATGAGAGACAGACTGGGTAGAGAGACAGACTGGGTAGAGAGACAGACTGGGTAGAGAGACAGACTGGGTAGAGAGACAGAGTGAATGGAACAGGTTCAGTGGGGACATTGTGTTTCGCTCTCAACGACCTCCTGCATTTTAGGAACCTAGAAATAAAAACTGTTTCCGTGTTTGATTTGGTAAGAGGATGGAGTCCAACAAGAGGTTGGAGGCAGCTACAGAGGAGGGGGGATACTGGAATGGCTTTTAAAATAGGATACAGCGCATTCGGAAAGTATTCAGACCCCTTCACTTTTTCCACGTTGTTACGTTACAGCCCGAAAATGGATTTAATAAGTGTTTTTCCACATCAGTCTACACACAATACCCCATAATGACATCACAATACGCCATAATGACATCACAATACGCCATAATGACATCACAATACGCCATAATGACATCACAATACGCCATAATGACATCACAGAGAGGTGGCAGCATCATGCTGTGGGGATGTCTTTCAGCAGCAGGGACTGGGAGACTAGTCAGGATTGAGGGAAAGACTAATGGAGCAAAGTACAGAGAGATCTTTGATGAAACCTGCTCCAGAGCGCTCAGGACCTCAGACTGGGGCGAAGGTTCACCTTCCAACAGGACAACGATCCTAAGCACACAGCCAAGACAATGCAGGAGTGGCTTTGGGACAAGTCCCTGAATGTCCTTGAGTGGCCCAGCCAGAGCCTGGTCTTGAACCCGATCAAACATCTCTGGAGAGACCTGAAAATAGCTGTGCAGCGACACTCCCCATCCAACCTGACAGATCTTGAGAGGATCTGCAGAGAAGAATGGGAGAAACTCCCCAAATACAGGTGTGCCAAGGTTGTACTGTCATACCCAAGAAGACTTGAGGCTGTAATCGCTGCCAAAGATGCTTCAACAAAGTACTGAGGAAATGGTCTGAATACTGATGTTAATGTGATATTTCAATATATAAATCAACATTTTATAACCAGTTTTTACTTTGTCATTATGTGGTATTGTGTGTAGTTTGAGGGCTAAAACTCCCCAATTTAAATCCATTTTAGAATAAGGCTTTAATGTAACAAAATGTGGAAAAAGGGTTTGGCTTAATCTGTTATTGTACTACTCTAATGCTTACATTAATTGTTGATTATTTTTCTCTCTCTCCCTCTGTCTCTGTCCCTCTGTCTCTCTCTGTCTCTCTCTGTCTCTCTCTGTCTCTCTCTCTCTCTCTGTGTCTCTGTCTCTCTCTGTGTCTCTGTCTCTCTCTGTGTCTCTGTCTCTCTCTGTCTCTCTCTCTGTCTCTCTGTGTCTCTGTCTCTCTCTCTCTCTCTCTGTGTCTCTGTCTCTCTCTCTGTCTCTCTGTCTCTCTCTGTCCCTCTGTCTCTCTCTGTCTCTGTCTCTCTCTGTGTCTCTCTCTGTCTCTGTCTCTGTCTCTCTCTGTCTCTGTCTCTCTCTCTGTCTCTCTCTCTCTCTGTGTCTCTGTCTCTCTCTGTCTCTCTCTCTCTCTGTGTCTCTCTCTCTCTCTCTCTGTCTCTCTCTCTCTCTCTCTGTGTCTCTCTCTCTCTCTCTCTCTCTCTCTGAGTCTCTGTCTCTGTCTCTCTCTCTGTCTCTCATATTCCCCCTCAGGCCTTTGAGGACCTCAGTAAGCTGATGGTGAAGGTAAGAGCGTTTTATATATGTATGAACTAGCAATATTCCATGTGCAGGCCTCTAGCGCCGGGTCGACCCTGGCCTTAAGTGTTAACGTTCATTTTCCATTTGTGACGAATACATTATGAAATATTAATCACTCACGATAAAA